>NC_134908.1:12420821-12720821 GCF_041734735.1 Babylonia areolata
ACCTAAATATTACAAAAGATTCAAAGTGTAGACTGTAATGCTATCAAAATTGCCCTCAGAGTGCCCTCTCATGCATCCAACTAGGAAACATACAAAACAGCCGGAATTCTTCCCTTAAATGAACATCGTGAGTTAGCAACAGCAAAATTCACTGTGAGATACACTTCAATGACAAAAAAATTCATTGCCGATGAACTGACAGTAAGATCCGACATTGATTTTCCTAAAAAAGCAAAAGCCATTTCATCACAAGAAACAGTGGCAACTTTTGTTTCAAATTTGTTAAAAGAATCTGATGTTTACATGAAAGAGTTAGCTGCAAAACCACATCATTCTCCTGTTTCTTTTTGGGAAATGTTGAAAGATTTTGATGTCAGTTATTCTGAAACAAAAAGGAAGAAAACATCAATATCACGACAAGTACTGCCAGAATTCATATAGCAGAAAAATATCAGAATCATCTCCATAATTTTACAGATGGATCTGTTCTTGAGGACAAAAATGCTGGTGCAGCTTTCTTTTTTCCTGCCTTTAAAGTTGAAAAATCTTACTTTATTGGAAAACATCTTTCCTTATTCACAGCTGAGCTAACTGCTATTGTAGAAGCTCTGAACTACTTAGTGAGCCATCAAATAGTTTTCTCGAAAATAGCATTCTTTGTTGATTCCAAATCAGTACTTTATGCTCTAGAATTATTTAGCCTTGAAACAAGACCTGACTTAGTTATTGAGGCAAATCATTTGGTACATTGTTTGAGGATTAAAGGGATTGAGGTCAGTTTTTGTTGGGCGCATTCTCATGTTGGCATTCATGACAATGAAGCTACTGATCATTCATTCATTCATTATGCCCATCGCTCCTGGTGGAGCATAGGCCATCGACGACCCCTCGCCATCGCACTCTGTTCTGGGCTGTTCTGGCCATTCCAGTCCAGTTGGTCCCTTGCTGCTTCAGCTCTATCTCAGTATCTTGCCTCCAGCTGTTGCGAGGCCGGTCTCTCTTCCTCTTTCCCTGCGGGTTCCAGGTCAGGGCTTGGCGTGTGATGCTGGACGTTGGCTTCCTGAGGGTGTGTCCGACCCAGCCCCACTTCCTCCGCAGTATCTGCTTGGCCACTGGTTCCTGTCCCGCTCGCTCCCACAGATCTTCGTTTCGGATCTTCTCCTGCCATCGGATCTTGTAGATGAAGCTGCTGATAAAGCAGCTAAAAGAGGAGCACAAGATTCAGAAAAATCGACAAAAATTACATGTCCGTCTTTCCGTAAAAGAGGCATACACTTGGTTAGAAAAATCAGCATGTGGTCAATTTCATAACCGGTGGAAGGAAACGTTTTTAAAACATAAAGGGACACTATTCCTCGAGAATATTATTGAAGAAAAGATACCGAATCCATCAGCTTGCTATACAAGATTAATAACCTCTTCTTTCTTCCGTATAAAACTTGATGCGCTGAAGACAAAGTATAGTAAAAATGTTACATGCATCCGTGGTAAGCAGTTGAGCTTGCATCATTGTTTGTTTCACTGTCAGCAGTTACGTACCTTCTTGCCCAAGTATTTTAAAGAGAATAACTGTTCTGCAGAAGATTTTAGGAAAGTTATTTCTGACGAGGTTCTTGTGTTCGAACTTTCACAGTCATTAGTTCATAGTTCTATTTCTACATTCCTTTAATGTACTTCATAATTGTGTTCATGGTTTCTGATTATTATTATCATTATTGAATTGTTACTGTTAAATGTAATTGCATGTTATTTATGCATTTTTTGGTCGCTTTCAACCTTTTCTGGTTTTCCTCTTCCCTCTCCCCCCTTCCTCCCCCACCTTTTTTTTAACCGTCTAATATTACTGATAGTGAAAAAATGCTAAAGTAAAGAACGACGAACACATATACACACACGCACGCGCGCGCGCACGCGCGCACGCACTGTACTGTTGATGCCCACAACTTAAATTGGAAGTGAGAGACTGGCCGACCTGCGAAGTATGTAAATGTAGCTTCAGGTGGGGATACTGAAAGAGAGGAAACACCGATGTCACCAAGTGTCGATGTCAGTGAGTCTGCAACTGTTTTTTTTTTTTTTGTTGTTGTTGTTGTTGTTGTTGTTGTTTGTTTGTTTGTTTTATTTTATGTGTGTGTGTGATGAAAGAGGCGTGTGTGAGAAGTCTGCTGAGGACAGTGTGTGTTTGCTTCGTCTCCCGTAAAATTTAGGTTTCGTAAAGTTGAGCATGTGTTCCAAATTTTGGAGAATGTTGATTTGCCACTAGATGACGCTGATTATGGAAATAAAGCAAAGCTCTCTTTGCTGCTCTGGAATGTATATGGTCCTTTATCAAAATTGTATGACAACGAGTTTTTTCTTTTCTTTCTTCTTTCGGCTGTCTAGCAGAAACGTTTCTTGATGATTTTAACTCTTCTGTTATTTTCCGGATTCAGGAGTTTCTGTATTCTGGCTGTGAAATTCACAACGAAAGGAGGCGATCTGGAGTGTCGTGCCTTGGTGAAAAAAAAGCGTACTTGCATAATATGAAACGGGTTTCTGTTCAATCCTATAATTTTTATGCATTTATTATCGATCGATTTTTGTTTGGTACTGCTGGTGACGTATGTCTGCTGCTACTTGCCTCCTCAGGGTTCGCCTGATCATCCGTACTTTGTCTGTCAAAACGGAACAGCCATATTAAAAGATTATTTGTCTCAGTGACTGTTAACTTGTAGCCGGGCTGTATATTGGTTACATTATTGTGTGGTGATTTAAATAGAGTGTCCAGTATTTCTCATCATTGTCACGGCATTAGTGGTATTTTAGATTTCCAACATGTAAGTCACCCAGCTAGCTTCAATTGAATATCGGAAGACTAAGCGTTGAATGATCATGGTAAAGTGCTATTGAATCTATGTGCTCTTGATCTCAGCAATCTTAATGGCATGTTACGGCGACTGTCAAAGTTGCTACACGTACATACCAGAGAGCGGATGCAGTGTAAATGATTTTTTTTAACTGTCGTGTGACGTATAAGTGGAGTGATGGCTTGGAGGTAACGCGTCCGCCTAGGAAGCGAGAGAATCTGAGCGCGCTGGTTCGAATCACGGTTCAGCCGCCGATATTTTCTCCCCCTCCACTAGACCTTGAGTGGTGGTCTGGACGCTAGTCATTCGGATGAGACGATAAACCGAGGTCCCGTGTGCAGCATGCACTTAGCGCACGTAAAAGAACCCACGGCAACAAAAGGGTTGTTCCTAGCAAAATTCTGGAGAAAAATCCACATCGATAGGAAAAACAAATAAAACTGCATGCAGGAAAAAATACAAAAAAATGGGTGGCGCTGTAATGTAACGACGCGCTCTCCCTGGGGAGAGCAACCCGAATATCACACAGAGAAATCTGTTGTGATAAAAAGAAATACAAATACAAATTATAGAGCATTAAAATAGGGATGTGAGTTACGAGTGTCTGAGTGGATTAATTCTGACCACATGCCTGTTAAATTTACTATCAATTGTTTAGGTGATAATGTCAATAATAAGCTGAATAGTAGTATTTATATCGTAGAAACAATTGTTTGGAATAAGAATTGTGCATGCGTGTGAATGACAGGTGCGAAAGCGCTTTGATTTGTCTCTGCACAAGATCCAGCGCTATATAAATACCATTATTATTATTTATTATTAAATCAGTATCTTGAAAATTCATGTTCACGGGAATTTATTGAAAGAATTGCAATTGCATTTAGTTTAATTGATACTGATACCAGTCATGCATTAAATGTATTTAATACATGTATAAAGGATGCTGCAGATGGTATGAATAAACAAGTATAGTAATTCGGGGCAAGAGGTCCCCCTTAAGCAAGACATCCGATTTCTCTTCTCGTGGAAACCACATCACTTTATAACCAAATGTAAATGATAGAGACCTAACCAAGCTACAACATATCCCAAGCAATCCAGGATTGAAACAAGCAATTATACGTACGGGGTGGTTCACTAAAAAAAAACATTTTTGGCCTTCAGGGGCAAAGCGCATAGTGTGGCCGTTTTGTCCCATATTTTGGGCGTTTTGCCCCATGATCTAATTACAAACTTAATACACATAAGGATACAAATCGCGTTGCATTTCGATTGTAATTAGCCTACTTCAGTAAAGGCAATGTTTATTGGCTTATTCATTACTCTCTCTCTCTCCATCTCTCTCCCTCCCTCTCTCTCCTTCTCTCCCCCCTCCCCCCCCCCCCCCTCTCTCTCTCTTATTCACTGTCATACAGCCTTCATTCTTTCAGCTTATCACTCTACCTCCAGTAATCATATAAGCACTCTTTCTCATAGAGCCTTGACAATTCTATTATAATCACGTCAAAAGCAAATTCAACAATGAAAACGATAAGTAAAACTGGTTGCAGACCTTCAACTCCCTCTCTTTCTCTCTGTCTCTGTCTGTCTATTCCTCTGTGTGTGTGTGTGTGTGTGTGTGTGTGTGTGTGTTTGAGAATCAGTCAGTGTCACTAGAATCGCAGTTAGGGCAGACAAAATGGACAAATCTAGGGGTGTGTTCTTCATGCGCCCAGTGGAGGCATATTAGGTGCTGCACCCATGTCTCACGTGGACTGGTGTGTACCCATTTTGACTGTACTGCTGACAACATATCAAACAGGACAAATCCTCTTCTTGGTCGTTCACCTCTTCCAGTTTTCTTTTGGTGGTTCTTCCAGATTTCGTCCTGGTCTCAATTGTGCTGCTCTGCTACTTAGCTAGCTTTTTTTCCCCTGGAAGAAGTCTTCTTTGCTGAATGAATTTCAGAGTCAGAGTCATCCACAGGGGAGAATTCACGAGACAGTTTCAGGTCAAGACTGGTCAATAGGCAAAACTCCCTTTTTACTTTTTTTCATCCTACTTGTCATTGACTGGATTCTGAAAACATTCACAGAATAGAGAAGAGACAATCCGAGTCCAGTGAGCACTATGGAAGCAGATGGATTACCTGGACTTTGCAGATGGTCTTTCCCTGCTGTCCCACAGCCAGCAGCAGATGCAGGATAAAACCACAGTGCTAGCGGACACCTCATCACAAGTAGTTCTCAACATCCATAGGGACAAGATGAAGATCATGTGAATAAATGCAATCAGTGCTGAGCCAGTCACAATCGAAGTTAAGGTACTGACTGAAGTGGAATCATTCAGTTATCTTGGAAGCACCATCGAAAAGCAGGGCGGCACAGATGCATATGTCAAAGCAATGATTGTCGAGGCCAGAGCAGTCTTGATACAGCTCATGAACATCTTGAGCTCGAGAGTGCCATAAAAATAAACTAGAATTAGGTTTTTCAATCCCAACGTGAAGTAAGTGCTACTGTGTGGTACTGATTGATGGAGGATGAAAAAGACTACACTTAACATAGTGCTGATATTCATCACCAGTGTCTGAGAAGAATCCTCCAGATCCACTGGCCACATAAGATCACCAACGTCGACCTATGGAAGAAGACACAATTGTCGGCTGAAAGGAACTGGAAGAAGAATCTGAAGATTGATCAGGCAAACGCAACGAAACTCGTCAAGCATCACCAGACAGGCCCTGACATGGATTCGCCAAAAGAAGAAAAAAAGAGGCTGACTGAGAAACACTTGATGAAGACACCCGCAGGCCGACACCAAGGAAATGGGCCCGGAGCCAGACAGAGGCAAAGACACAGGATAGGGGATTGTGGAGGTCTGTTGTTGATGGCCTGTACTCCAGGCCCCAGTTAGCCATCTTGCCTGTTTTTCTAGAATATTTGCTTTGTATGGTGAAGATGTTGTAATGGCCGCTGATTCTTTTTTTCTCTTTCTTTTTTTTTTTAATACCCACTGAATGATGTCGGCTTTTGGAGGGAGATGTGTCATGAATAATGGCCCTGATCTGCTGATTAGAATACGATGAAAACCCAAATGCTACATGTGGTGATGGGAAAGGACAGACACTTGTAGCTTGTTCTGAAGGCGGTGTATTTGCGCGCAACCCCCTCGACCCCCCCGGGCTTCCTCCTCCGCGCGCTTCTCTCTCACACGCACACACGCAAGTAGGAGTGCACTTTGCCCTTTACGGTGCAATAAACTAGCTATGAACAGTATACTAAGTTGCTTTGGGAAACCAATAGCGTACTCATTTTGTGTCCAGTGTGACAGATGCGAAATGAAAGCTGTATTTTGTTGTTGTTTTTTCTGCCCAACTGAGATACACATCCTTGCGTAAAAAATATATTCCCCTCCATTATTACAGATTCCCTTCAAATTTCAAGGTCCGGTCGCTCTTCTCAAACTTATCGCATGGTAGGATTATCAAATTGGGAGTTTGTATTATGCGGGGACGCTTAAAGATCGTAAATGCATAACTGGAAACGTCAAGGGCCAAAACGTCTAGTGACGGGGCAAAAGGCCCACTGGTAGGCGTCTTGCTCCATCGCCTTGTAGGTGTTTTGCCCCAGTTTGAAAAAAAAAAAAAAAAAGATGACAGAATTTCCAGGAAAAAGCAAAGGAGACAAATCGGTTTCAACGGTACGATCCTACAGCTGACAAATTCCTTTCACAGAAAAATATATCGATTTTTGTTTTGAATGAAGAACAGACACTGGCATCGAATTTACATTAACATGGGTTTTACAGAAATCAAGGTGAAAACAATCAAATGCATGTGGAAAACATAGCTGACTTCTGAGTGGCCTCCGTGTTGGGGTGTGTTTTCCTGGCTGTCAAGTGGAAACGGTAAAAGTGTCATTGGCTTGCTGTGTACCATGATCTTCGATATTTTGGGGGTGGGCTTTTGACCCCGACTGAGCTTCTTGCCCCAATTTACACTATATTTGTAGGAATGATCTTACGTCTCAAGACTGGTTCGATGCAGAACGACGTGTTTCGAAATGAAATGTGCGCAGATAACTCAATAAATGTCGACAAACATTAGACAAGAGTGATTGTGACTGTTTTTGTAGGGCTGGAAGAGAGTACAAATATTTGCAAAAGAGAAAGAGAAAGCAGCTCAGTGACATATTGTTGGCAGAACTAATATCATCTATCAGAAGCCAGAAAGAGTTTTCGAACACAGTACTTAAGATTTCAATGAAAAGAAAACAACCACTTAATAACATCAGTATTGACTTACGGTATGATCATTTTGAAGCACTTTCAATGACAGACACCTGTTCTAATGATACACTGAAACTGGAGAGATGAAAATTATACAGACCGTCGAACTTCTAAAGAAGATATATTGTTTGCTATAAATGGGTCAGATGGCACTATTGGGGAACTTTTGAAAAATACTTGTAAAGTAGAAACGATTTTGAATTTTTTGGTAACCTTTTTCAGTTCCTTGTTTGACAGAGGAATTTACCCTGATGAATATGCCGAATCCATCGTCCTGCCTCTTTATAAAAAAAAGGCGATATGAATGATCCCAACAGAGGTATTTTTTGTGTGCTACAGTGATGAAATGTACAGTACTATTATCAACCATAGGCTGCAAGAATGGGTTGAAGAAGATAATCTTACTGGAGAGCACCATCCAGGATTTAAACATAATTATTCTACATTTGATCATATATTTACTTTGATTGATGGCTTATTACAGAGACAGTTTTCTCTTCACCGTAAATTATATTTTGCCTTTATACATTTTGAAAAAAAGCATTTGCATTTGATTCTTGTAATAGAGTTATTCTTTGGCTAATTATTTTGAAAGCATGCGGAGTTGAAATATTGTATATTGTGTCTTTACGAATCAGCAATTCACTGTGAACAGGTACATGTATTAGCATCGAAGGCATTTCTTGTAGAAACTGAAAGCCCTATTGATTTAATCTATATTGAAACTAACCGTTATCCCATATATTTGAATTCCGTTATCAGATGTATTTCTTAATGGTTAATAACGCGAATTGAAAATCTAAAACAGCCAAAGAAATCTTACAGTATGCTATGTGACTTGGACAGTAGAGGCAGAACGAACTGGGTATCGAAAGTGAGGATAAAACTGTATGGATCAGGTTTTGCTTATGTTTGGTTAAATCAGGGAGTAGAAGATATAAACGGATTTGTATGTACCAGTATCAATAACTCAAGGAGGCGTCACTGCATTCGGACAGATCCATATACGCTGCCTATTCAGCAGCGAAACCCGACGCGCTTGGAAACGTACACTTCATTTGAGACAAGTGGACTGCTGTGGCAAGAATGCTCGAGTCAATTCCAAGATAATGTTCGCTTAGATTTTTATAGACAAATTAATTTGAGACATACTCTATACTTAAAATATATTATGGCAAGATTTCGATTTGGAGTTTCTGACTTTTTTTATGCAGACCACATAATGACAGCGACTTTATTTGCCCATTATGTAAATGTGCGAAAGAGAATGAACTGCGTTTTGTACTTTGTTGTCCTGTGTTAGGCGAATCTAGAAGTCAGCTTATACCGTCAAAATATTAAAAACAACCCTACCTGTTCAGACTGTCTTTGCTTATGTTATCCATTAACGAACGCGTTGATTAACAACTAGCAATGTATCTGTATAAAGCCTTGAAAATTAGAATATGTATGTATGTATATATATATATATATATATATATATATGTATGTATATATATATATATATATACATACATATATATTATCCCTTGTGGAAGGAACGTGATTGTTCCGAAAATTTGGAATATTTTACAGATTGATGTGTTTGTTTTTCTTTTTTCTTGTTTCTCTCTCTCTCTCTCTCTCTCTCTATATATATATATATATATTTTTTTTTTTTTTTTTTTTTTTTTTGACGATTTTTTTTCCTCATTTTCAGATTACATTCTTGTTATTTAGCATATGGTATCTCTGAAATGTTTATTTAGACCACCCCTTCATGAGGGGCCATGGCCTATTGAATAAACCATTCGTATCCCGTATCTCTCTCTCTCTCTCAAACTCTGTCTTTCTTTCTCTCTCTCTCACCACACACACACACACACACACACACACACACACACACACACACACACACACACACGCACACTTTCACACACACACGTTTACACGAAACACATACGTAAAAATATTCAAGCCACACAATATCAGCATATGTATTTGATGACAACATTAAAAAAAAGAAGTCTGTTTTAGGTTTAAATATATGAAATTTGATTTTCAGATTTAGAAGAAATGAAAAGCATCAAAAGAAAGACTGCTCGTGTGATCATCTGAATTCCACGTCTTTTGCCCTTCTTCGACATTGATTTAAAAAATAGAAAACAACTGAGATTGTTTTCGGGTTTTCTTTTCAAAGAGGGAGGGGGTGGGGTGGGGGAGTGGTTGAATTTTCTTAAAGGAATAGAAAAAAGAAATTCCTAAAAAAAAAATTGTCATAGCAACCGGTATCAAAATTTGACCCAATTCATTCTTTCTTTCTCAAACAGACACGGCTGATCAACACAATGTCCAGCAAAACAACTCTCTGTATTTGTGGCGCTGGAAATGGAGCTCATGTGATGACTGGCCTCGCTGCTGCGCATGCGTCTGTCCCGGAAGTGCGTGTGCTGACCTTGTTCCAGGACGAGGCTGAAAGATGGACGGGGAAATTGGAGGAGGAAGATCTGACTATTGTGAAGCATCACCCAGATGGAAATGTGGAAGAGGTGTGGAATCTATAATTATAGTTTGGACGAATTTCAACTTTGATCTTTCCTTTATTTTTATTTCATTTACCGTCTTCAACGACTCTCATTAAAAAGGAAAAAAAAAAGTAGGGAGCTGAAGCGAAGGACATAAGGTTTTGGGGTTCAGTTGCAGTTTCAGTTTCAGTAGCTCAAGGAGGCGTCACTGCGTTCGGACAAATCCATATACGCTACACCACATCTGCCAAGCAGATGCCTGACCAACGGCGTAGCCCAACACGCTTAGTCAGGCCTTGAGAAAAAAAAAGGTTGATAAATAATAGATAAGCGTACATAAATAAGTAAATAAATACATAAATAGATAAATAAATAAATAAATAATAATTATAATATGAAAAAAGGTAGTAATAATATTGATAATAATAATAAATAAAAAAGTAAATAAATAAGACAACAATGATGATAAATAAGCAAATAAATGTAAAACATGAAGACACACATTCACACATACACCCACACATGCATAACAGATATGCACCAAACATGCAGCTTCACAGATATGAAAGCACAGTCAAATACACATAAACGTACATGAGCCCTAACACACACACACACACACACACACACACACACACACACTACCCTGCACCTCATCTACCCCCCTCCTCCACACACTCATTTCTCGGCTACGTATTGCAGCTTCCACGACACACACACACACACACACACACACACACATACAGATGAACACTTACTTGTACAAGCACACACACATACGCCCATATCCCCCACTCCCAACCCCCCCCCCCCCCCACACACACACATATATATATATATATATATACAAAGATATATATATATATACACACCCACACGTTCCAATATCCCGTTGCTCCAACAGTGTAGGCATGCATACACTCACATACCTCATCCTCTACCCCCCATGCCCCCGGCACCCCCACCTCCCCTTCACACACACAAACATACGCACGTGCACAGAACTCTCCTGACACTTGTGTACACTTACACCCTTGCGCATGCACAAACGCACTCAAACACACAGACCTACACATACACACACGCACAGAGGCTGCCACTGATTGGCCGCAAGAAGGATGGGAAAAGATCTCTGATGCCAAGAACGTGGCGTCTAGTGTGTTGCTCAGTCTATTTTCTTTGGAAAAGCCCACAGAGACTCTGTTCCGTTTTGGAGAAATTTGCGCAATATTGGTTTGGAAATGATGCCGATATTTGTTTGATTTGCAAAGCATCGTGCTCTACCTTTCATGGTAGACTTACGGCCGCTCCCTCTCTCTGCCTTTATTTCTTTGAGGCGATCGATGGTGTGATGGCCTTGTACCTGTTCTTTTTGATATTCTTTGACTTTTCTGAGGATTTCCGATTTTCCTAGATGTAGGCCGCTCGTTGGTGTTGCGTTACCAGCAAGTCTGTCAGCTCGCTGATTTCCCGTCACACCTGCATGTCCCGGGCAGTATGACTATGTGAGCTTTTTCATCCGAAAGTTGCGCATTGCCCTATGCCACTCTGGGCTTCCCATTCCGTTTTCAATTTTCTGTATGAGGTTCATTGAGTCGGTTAGAATCATGGCATGTTGGTTTCCGGGCGTATGGATGGACGATAGCCACTGGAGGGCATGTGTCGCAGCTTCAACTTCCATCGTTAGGCTGGAGGTTGTGACTTTGTAGGCAGCATTCTCTTCCCTAATTGTTTTTCCATTTTGTTTCACAGTGAATCCCCAACCGGATTGGTCTTTGGTGACTGAGCCATCTGTGTATATGATGATGTCCTCTTCTTTACTGTTTTCTTCTATGAGTAGCTTCACTTCCGCATCAGTTTTGCCCTCTGGCCATTCCCGACAATGTCTTCCTAGAGTGGGTGAAATGGCTGTGTTGAATAGATGGTTGAGGTTTTCGGGGTTTTTCCCCATTCTTTGGTTTCTTTCAGGTCTTGTAGTCGGCATACTAGCTGGATTGTGTCTTCTGCTTGCCCCATCCATGATCTTCCTCGTCCTAGACGGCTGCCTTTTGGTTCTTTGACTGCGTCATGCAGTGGGTTTTGAGGGTTTTCTAATGCTTTGAAGTAGGTCTTAACCTGTTCTAACTTGTTTCTGGCCTGCACTGAAGGAAGGTCAAGCAGGTATCGCATGGTTTCTGTGGGCGTGTCTTTTGTTGTTCCAAGGATCAGCCTCATAGCTTCATTTTGAACTCTTTCTAATTTTAGGAGGTTGCTTTGAGATGGTGTTGTTAGCCCAAATCCGTAGTCGATCACACTGAGGACGAGTGATTGGTATAGCAGGAAGAGGTGGCATTGTTCAATACCTTTGGTTGCCATTGCTTTTAAGACTGAAAGTCCCTTTTTGCATTTGAGAACAATATTTTCCGTATGTTTTCTAAAGGTCAGCATCCTGTCGAAGTGCATTCCTAGGTAGCGTAGGCATTCAGTTTTCTCGATGTGAATCCCGTCGAATGACACAGGTGGTGGTGATTTGCTCGCGGGTTCTGTTGTTGAGGGTGTACAGCAACGTTTGGGTTTTCGCTGGATTGATGGAAAATCCTGTGTCTTTGCACCATTGAGCAATATTGTTTAGTTGTTTCTGGACGGCTTTAGTTCTTTCCTGAGCATCTTTCGAAGTTTTGAAGACCAGGCCATCATCCGCAAGAGTAAGCACCCGAGCTATTCCATTGTTGTTTAAGTCTGCAAGGCCTTTCGTGTAGACATTGTAGAGGACAGGAGAGAGCGGGGACCCTTGTGGCAGTCCCATGGATAGTTTAGAAGGTGCAGACATCCAATCTCCGAGGCCTAGGACGACGGTTCTTTCCTGAAGCGCTGCTGCTATCCATCTTGTCAGTGTCAAACTTACTCCATACCTTAGTAGCAGCTCCATGAGGTGCGCAAACTGGACTTTATTGTAGGCATCTTCAAGGTCGATTGCTACTGCTAGTGTTTCTTCTTTTCTTTGAAATCCTTCATACACATCATATGTAAAAGCAGCTGCATTATCCCATGTGGACTTGCCTGTTCTGTAACCACCTTGATTTGAAGGGAGAATGTGCCTGTGTTCAAGATCCCTTGCAAGTTTCCTGGCTATCATGCGTTCCATGAGCTTTTCAGCAATGTTTTGCATGGTTAGGATTCGATAGCCGCTTACCTGACGATGGTCCTTTCCTGGTTTTGGTATGGGTTTTAAGAAGCTGTGTGTCCAGTCCTCCGGCATATGTCCATTGTGGAAACTGTTTTGATATAGATTGAAAAGTTTGCTTCTGTCTTCTTCCGATAGCTCCTTGATGTCCGAGTAGCGAACTTTGTCTGGGCCAGGAGCCGATTCTTTCTTGCATTTAGCTATTGCTTCGTTTAGATCATCTATTGTCAAGTCATCATCAGGTCCAGTTTGCATAAGGGTTTGGTTTAACTCCTCAACATATTTCTTTTTCTCATCTAAGTTTCTTTGATCGCTCTGTTGTATGAAACGTTTGAGCAGGGCGGATCCTTTTTCTTCGTTTGTCTTAAGCTTGGTTCCGTCAGTGTCTGACATGTCTGGGGTTGTTGTTGTGCACGTTTTCCCTTCCTTGTGACGATAAAATTGCCAGAACTCTGTCAATGTTGTGTCATAACTGAGTGACTCGCAAAACTGTTTCCACTTGTCATTTTTGGCCTCTTGAGCAATGACTTCAAACTGTTTAGTTTTTTCTTTCATTTTTGTTTCAGTATCTTTGTCCGGAGATGGTTTTGTTCTCTCTTTTTGCCAAAGTTTGACAGCCGCATGTTTTTCTATCCAGGCTCTCTCTGTGTCGGTATTCCACCATGGGGGCTGAATAGTTTGCATCCTGTTCAGTGCCGTTCTTTGTTTCTTCTGCGTCTTAATTTTTCGATGACGGTTGTCTCTTTGGTTTCATACTGAAATGGATCACGCGGTTTCATACAGGGTTTATCTGACAGTTTCTGAGGACTGAAAACTACCGGGAGGTGGTCACTGCCTTGGTGTGGAAGCGTCTCTGCATTCATTTCTGCTCTGAATTTTGGAGATGTTAGAGCGATGTCGATCACACTGTCACTGTCCCCTTGTCTTGTTCCAAGGCGAGTTGGGGATGTGGTTGTTAATGGGCTAAGAAGGATTTCCCCTATCATTCCTTCAAGTGCGAGTCCTTGTGGATTGGTGTTCCGCTGGTCCCATAACTTTGATCTTGCATTAAGGTCTCCAAAGATAATGACTGAGTCTCCAAATTCGTTCTCTATTTCCTCTAAAAAGGCCCAATCCTCTTTTGTTGTGCAGGTTCCTGGGTGAACATAGGCATTGATGAGCACGATGGTTTTGTGAATTCCGTCAGGTTTTTCAAGACACACCCCCACTAGTTCACATGAGTTGCTACACCATTTCTCTAGATTTATGGTGGAAACTTTGTTTTTTAGGTTTTTGTTCAGTATGATTGCTACTCCTCTTCCTTCATTCCTTTGAAAGACTGTAAAATTCTCAAAATGTATTGGTCTGTCTACACTTGTCCTGGTCTCTTGGAGACATAAAATGTCAATAACCTTATAATTAAAAAGTCGAACACAAACGAAAACAAAAGCAAATATCCATGCCAAATGATTAAGCTACTAACTACACATAAGACATCAATCTCGTAAAATATGCTGATGACGTGGCTTTAGTATGTCTTTTAAAATACAAGTTTTCAATTTCAAAGTATTTTATTTTATAGAATTAGTGTAATAAATTTCTTTTTAAACTTTTTTTCTTCTTTTTTTCTCAAACGTAAAGTAGAGAAAACAAAAGAACTTGTATTTTAAGAGTGAAAGGGACACACACACACGTGTACACACAAAATCCAGTTATTACAGATCAGAAATATGTGGGAGTAGAGAACAGTTTTAATATCTAGGGACTATAGTTGACCATAATCTCACATTCAGCGAACATGTTGATGTCGCTACCCAGAAAGCGCTTCAGAGACTCTTTACTGCGAAAATTAGAAGTTTTATTGTTAGTACACACATCCTTGAGCTGGTGTACAGAAGTCTGATAGAAAGTGTCATGGTTTTCCGCAGTGTAGCTTGGTTTGATAATCTGACTTCCAAGTTAAAGATAAGATTAGGACGAGTTGTAAACCTAGCCAGCAAAATCATAACCAAGCCCCAGCAACACCTGAACACCCTGTACCAAATCTGCTGTCAGCAGAAAAGCACACCAACTTTTGTTGTCTCTGTGTGTGTGTGTGTCTGTGGTAAACTTTAACATTGCCATTTTCTCTGCAAATACTTTGTCAGTTGACACAAAATTTGGCATAAAAATAGGAAAAATTTAGTTCTTTCCAGTCATCTTGTTTAAAACAATATTGCATTTCTGGGATGGGCACAAAAAAAAGAAGCTAGATTATAATTTATTTATGCAAAATGAATTTACTGTTATATTTTTATTATTTTTATTCTCTAAACTTGGCACTTTGATCTGATATTCTGAAATAGCATTCAAGAGCAGTCATTTTTATCATTTTTTGTTCAAACAGGAACTTTTTTTGTTAAGGATGGAAGTTATTTTTCTGACTTTGGTGCAGATAGTAAAAAAAGGGAAATTAATCTGTAATTAATGCTAGGGGGGTTAATTTGCTTTAAACTGATCTATCTCATCTTAAACATTACATTTTGAAGTTATACTGAATACATAAAAAGCTAGTGTATTTTACTCTCAGTGTACAGGGCTTTCACTATGTTCATTCTAGCCAAGTGGTCTTTTTCGTAAAATACTAAAATCAATACTACGAGTGGGCTTTATAGATCTATTGGCTGAGCCCTGAAGGTCATGGGCAAAAAATCAATTGCATACACATATTTATACATATTCAAAGCGCGTGCTCAATTTCCTCGCGAACGCGAAGGACGCCATTTTGTTTCAAGTTGTTGACCTGCCCGTTCAATCCTATATTCAATCGACAATACATGATAACATGTGATGGAAAGTTGGAGAAGGAGACTGTTAAATATTTATTCAGGGAAAGATTTGTGAACGCCTCATCACTGGATTATGCCCCAAACTGCCATAAAAATATCAATAAAATCAGTTGGGATTCACAGTTAAAAATAATAAACCTTGATGAAACATAAAAATTTCCAGTTTTGACTTTTCTCAAAATTAAGTCCTTTTCACTTCATACGACGTTTAGAAGTACTTGTACTTGGCTCTACATGTTATTAGTTTAACAAAATACTCAATTTTCATATCAACTTCAAAACTATAAAACTAGAAGGAACATAAAAGAGAAATTGAATTGACCGTGCCATACATTCCCGGCGGGTGTAACTGAACTTGTACATCTGTCTGGATCCAGAGAAAACGGCTAAATGTTGCAGTGTGATTGCAGCGATAGCCACGTCTCCTTTACCGCGGACTTAAAAAGAATTTTTAATTGCACTTAAAGATTTTTTGAATGCCCAAGATACACCAGAACAATATGATTTAAACAGCGTTCTCACTGCGAATACCGCAATTGATTTATCGCCCTTTATAAAAAGCATGTTTAAATGTTAAATTTTTGAACGTCAGTTAAGCAACCACGATAGTTTATTGAGTAAGACTGTTTCTTCTCACCCGAACACGCGGGGTTCGAATCTGCCTTCAGGGCTTTTTTTTTATTTTTTTTTTTACCCGAAGCTTTATAATAACAAATACAGAACACATTTTAACGATTAGATTTTTTTAAAGTGTAACACAAGTGAGTCTTGAAGGCCTTGCCTCTCTTGTTTATGATTGAAATGTTTCAGCTTAAAATGTTTCTTTTTTTCTTACATGAATGTGTTGGGTGTTTTTTTTTTACATGATGATTTATATGTGCGTTGTGATCAAGGAAGGGTGTACCCGGCTGCAGTTGCTCATTTGTTTTGTCGATTTCATTTGTTGAAGAGCACTTGTCTCTTAGAATGTTATAATGATCATTCTGAATATTTTCCTTTTATGATGATTGAAACGTACTCACACGCGCGCGCACACACTCGCACACACGCAGGCACACACACGCGCGAAAGCACACACACACACACACACACACACACACACACCGACGCACGCACCCCACCCTACCCCACCCCACCCCCACACCCTCCCTACGCACAGTTGTTTCACTCTGTCTTAAAATGTAATATTATCTGGCCCAAATATTTTTCATTTTACATATCTGATGTGTGCGTGGTGATCAGGGAAAGGTGTGTTAGTTATTCGTTTTTAACTTTGATATTTGCTGGCGGACATTTTAAGTGAGCCGAAAGAGTATTTTCTGTTTTGGTTGAAGCAGAGACAACAAAGTATTTTGTAGAGGAGTCGTACAGACACCATCACCCACCCTCCTCTGCCCCACCCTTCCACCCCCTCTGCACACACACACACACACACACACACACACACACACACAGAGAGAGAGAGAAACGCGCGCGCGCGACTGAGTTCACGCGCTTGTACGTTTTTGAATTAACACTTTCACCGCCAATGAAGCATTTAAGCACTAGCCAGGTAGAGCACCCATGTCAGTGAAATGCGACCAGATCATGTGTCTGTTATTCATGAACATACTGCTCTTAATTTTCGGTGGTAGGATAGGCCATGATTATTTTCTACACATCACAGGGAAATCCCAGCTATCCTTAGACCCTGTCTTTTCTGTGTTTATAGCACAAGGGAATGTTGCACAATAAACGTACTGACGGTGAAAGGGTTAAAGCGAAACCAGTAGAATGAATCACACAAAGGATCCTATGGGAAAGCATGACAAGCGTTAGACGAAAGGAGTGTTATACCTGGTTGATAAACATTATCGATAATCTCAATGTTATAAGTTAGCAATGAAATAAAGCCTACACATAAAATGTTGGGAATGATCAGGACAGTTTTCTGTGGAAGCAGTGACACAGGCAGGGACGTGTCCCTGTCCTGGGAGCTGTTCTTGTGGACCCCGGGGTCGTGACGCAGAGAGACAGAGACAGACAGATAGAGGGAGACAGAGAGAGCATACCATAATCATTAGTGCTTCCTTTCCAAGAGAGGGAGAAAGAATAAGCTCAAGAAAGATGCATATCTCCCTGTTGTTTCTTTGCCTTTGTTTTTGTTGTTGTTATTTTGTTTTGTTTTTTCAATCACAGAAACAATGCCGTGGCACACAAAATCTTTTCTTTTCTTTTCATATTTCAAAATCTTATTAATTTGAATTTTGACGACGCTGGCCTCAGACCTTGTATAGTATCTTGTTTTTAAGCATTTCGGTGGATAAAAAAAGAAGAAAAAAAAAGCAAATCATGAACAATTTAGACACTGATATTCAATTTCATACGATAACAGTTACCGATTTTATTACTTTACACGAACCTACATTTTACAGATCCTCATTTACATCCTCATTTACATCCTCATTTACAGATCAAGGCGAAACCGACACGGGTCACCACTGACGCAAGCAAAGCTGTCCCAGGAGCTAACATCATCATTTTCTGCGTACCAGCTTTCGCACACCAGCAGTATTTTGAAGCCATTGCCCCGTATATAGCCAAAGATACGTCCATTATTGGCTTGCCAGGGCAGCCAGGGTTTGAATTCCAATGCTTCCATATTTTAAAGGAAAAGGCAAAAGGCCGTGTCATTTTGAATTACGAAACTTTGCCTTGGGCTTGTCGTATTTCAGAGTTTGGAAGAAAGGTGAGTGAGTGAGTGTGTGTGTGTGTGTGGTGTCTGTGTCTGGGTGTGTGTTTGTGTACCTGTCAAGTTGTCTCTGTGTATCGCTCTGTATGCCTTTCTGTATCGGTGTCTCTCTACGTATCTCTGTGTGTGCGTGTGTGTATGTAAGTGTGTGTGTGTGTGTGTGTGTGTGTGTGTGGTTTGCGTTTATATTTGGAGTATGTCTGTGTCTGCGTTTGTCGTTATCAATTAGGAAACTTCACCTTCGCTGTGTCGTCGTATTTCCTACTTTGGAAGACAGAGGTCTGTGTGTGTTCATTCGCGAGCGCGCGTTTGTGTCTGTGTCTGTGCCTGTGTCTGAGGGGGGTGGGGGTTGTGTGTCTGAGGCTGAGTGTACGCACACACTCACACACACACAAACACGAGCGCGCGCACGCACGCACGCAAATACATAATCCAAACGCAAACACAGACACACACATACGCATGCAGATGCGCGCGCGCGTGCGTGCTGGTGCTGGTGCGGTGATCAAATGGTTCGAGTGCTGGATTCTTAACCCAGTTTACTTCCATCCCTGTTTGGTTAATTAAGGGTGTAGATTTGGTTAATTAAGGGCGTAGATTTGGTTAATTAAGGGCGTAGATTTGGTTAATTAAGGGTGTAGATTTGGTTAATTAAGGGTGTAGATTTGGTTAATTAAGGGCGTAGATTTTTCCGAGCTCCCAGGTCAACAGATCTGCTACGTACGCGGAAGATAAAAAAAAATTAATGATGATGATAATGATAATAATATTAATAATAAGAAGAAGAAGAAGAAGAAGCAGAATTACTTATATAGCCCTGAATCTTGTGCAGAGACAAATCAAAGTGCTTTCACACCAGGCACGAATATAACTATGAACTGGAGAAATCCTGACGAGGAAGAGGCAGGGGAGGGAGGCTATATTGGGAAGAAGTGGGTTTTAAGGCCAGACTTGAAAGATCTGAGTGCGGAAACCTGACGAAGCGAAAGAGGCAGTTCATTCCAAAGGCAGTGTCCAGAGACACAGAAAGAACGGCGGCCGAAAGTGTTCGGAGTGTAAAGTGTTTTAATCTGTGTATGCGTAAACAGAGTGGATCCGAAGCCGATCGTAGAGAGCAAGACGGGGTGCAGAGGTGAAGGCAGCCACAGAGATAGGAAGAGGCGGATTTGTGAATACATCCAACATAGAGTGCTGATCTTGTACTTAATTCTGTGTGAGACAGGAGCCAATGGAGATGTTGCAAAAGAGGAGTGATTTTCTCCTATCTTTCCTTTCTGAGGACAAGTCGGGCAGCCGAGTTTTGTCTGCCGCGCCGCTGAAGGGAATGAGTTTCAGTTTCAGTAGCTCAAGGAGGCGTCACTGCGTTCCGATAAATCCATATACGCTACACCACATCTGTCAAGCAGATGCCTGACCAGCAGCGTAACCCAACGCGCTTAGTCAGGCCTTGAGAAAAAGAAAGAAAAAAACTAAATAAAATAAAATAAAACTAAATAAATAAATAGATAAATAAATAATAGATAAATACATAAAAAAGAACTACTACTGCTAATAATAATATTTATAAGGCGTTAAAACTTAATGAAGTCAACTATGAGCGTACAAAAAAAAGAAAAAAGAAGAAAAAAGAATAAAGTAAATAAAAAAAAAATAAAAAAGACAACAATGGTGATAAATTAGCAAATAAATGTAAAACATGCAGACACACATTCACACATACACACACATATGCATAACAGATATGCACTAAACATGCAGTTTCACAGATATGAAAGCACAATCAAATACACATAAACGTACATGAGCCCCAACACACACACACACACACACACACATTACCCTGCACCCCCTCTACCCCCCTTCCTCCACACACTCATTTCTATGCTACGTATCGCACGCACGCACACACACACACAAACACACACACACACACACACACACACACACACACACACACACACACACACACACACACACACACACAGGTACACTTACTTGTACAAGCACACACACATACGCCCATATCCCCCACCCTCAACCCCCCACACATATATACGTATATATATATACACACCCGCACGTTCCAATATTCCGTTGCTCCCACAGTGTAGGCATGCACACACACACACACACACACACACACACACACACACACACACAGACACACACACACAGACACACACACACACACACGTAACATTTATAAAAAAACAAAAAAACAACAACCGTGTATGGTCGTTTTGTGCATTTACTGCGCATATAGACAGTCACACTTCGTCTTCGGGAGTGTACACGTTGGGTGATGGAAACAAACCAGACAGTTGTCAAGACAAGAGAGAATGAGAGAAGCGTAGATGTTTACATCGGTGGACAGATATTACCTGATGGAACTGATGCGCCGCAGTTGATAATAGCAGGATGGACAGCTTTGACTGATACATTTTTGCGTGGACAGTGTGTTGTCAAGGATGTTAAAGATCCTGTCATCCATGTCAGCGTTAAGTGGGTTATGGAAACAATAACTTACCCAGCATGTACACTCCCAAAGACGAAGTGTGACTCTATATGCGCAGTAAATGCACAAAACGACCATACACGTAAAATGTTACATGTCTGTGTGAGTTTGTGTGTGTGTGTGTGTGTGTGTGTGTGTGTGTGTGTGTGTGTGAAACCTGATTGAATGATACAGGAAACGAATGATGATCGCTCAATGGCAGCTGTCAGTTAGCTGTACCTAGATAGACAGCCTGTTGTGCAATGACTCCGTTCATTTTTTTAAGCGGTTAGAGCTTCGCTTGGTCTCTGACTGAGGATAGGCGCTATCTATATCATATCATATTATATATATATATATATATATGTGTGTGTGTGTGTGTGTGTGTGTGTGTGTGTGTATGTGTGTGTGTGTGTGTGTGTGTGTGTTCTTTAGTTTAGCGTCTTTCCACTATTAGTGATATTAGACGAGTGTGTGTAAAAGCGTGTGCATGCGTACGCGTGTGTGTAGATGCATGTGCGTGTGTTAGTGTGTATGTGTACGTGCGTGTATCTGTTTGTGTATGTATCTATGTGTCTGTGTGCTTGCGTGCATGCGCCCGTGCGTGGGTGTGTGTGCGCGCGCGAATCTGTCAAAACAAGACGCCTGAATTCAACGTGAACATCTTCATTTAACACAACATAAACGCATACTGGCTGCACACACGAAAAACGCCAACTCACACAATCAGTTAATCATTACCTTGTAATTATTCCTTGACAGTTCACGACACTATTATCCCCACATACTCCCATGCAGGTAAACCTACTCGGCACCAAAGACACGGTGATAGGTTCCAGAGTGTCGGCTGGCAGCAGCCAGCCCAGTGAAGACCCAGTCCGGTTCTTGCAGTCTCTGCTGGGCTCGCACCCTGTTATTGGCGAGGCCAACAGTTACCTGGAGATCATCCTGATGACAAAGGCCTTCGCTCATCCACCTCTCATGTACGGCAGGTGGGGGGACTGGGACGGTGTGCCTCTCAGCGAGAAGCCTCTTTTCTATCAGGTGAGTGGGTGATGAGGGGCCTGGGCGGTGGATGCAGGGGTGTAGAGAGATAAGAGGGCGTGGGTCTTGCTCAGGATCGTGTCGCATCGACAGTAGTTGGCGTGGATAGTGTTTGGGAGCACGAGATTGTGTGAGTTGGAGGGGTTACAGTGTGTAATACGATTGTTGTTGGTGAATGTGGTTGTGATGCATATGTGTGTGTTGGTGTACGCGCGCGCGTATAGGCTGGATTTTACAGCGGATGCAAAACGACAAACAAAGGTTTCTATCGCAACAACGATGAGAACGTCACCTAAGTGGAGTGGTGGAGTGATGGCATAGAGGTAACGCGTCCGCCTAGGAAGCGAGAGAATCTGAGCGCGCTGGTTCGAATCACGGCTCAGCCGCCGATATTTTCTCCCCCTCCACTAGACCTTGAGTGGTGGTCTGGACGCTAGTCATTCTGATGAAACGATAAACCGAGGTCCCGTATGCAGCATGCACTTAACGGACGTAAAAGAACCCGTGTCAACAAAAGGGTTGTTCCTGGCAAAATTCTGTAGAAAAATCCACTTCGATAGGAAAAACAAATAAAACTGTACGCAGGAAAAAATACACAAAAAAATGGGTGGCGCTGTAGCGTAGCGACGCGCTCTCCCAGGGAAGAGCAGCCCGAATTTCACACGGTGAAATCTGTTGTGATAAAAAGAAATACAAATACAAATGCAAATATATTGGACAGACGAGACAGTCTCGACAATACAATACACAGAATCGTCTACCACATTCGTCAAACATGGACAATGCTCAGCACAAGTCAAAGATAGAATCAAGGGCGAGAAATCAGTGCACTACGAAGACAGAGAAGATGGTCGTGGCCGTCATGCAGTGGACCGACACTGGAGAAAAAAACCTGGTACAACAATGACAGGCCAACAAGCATTACTACATCTACTGATCAAGTGCTGACATTGTAGATTTTGCAGGCAGTATTGTATTGAGTTAACGCGCGTTAATTGCATTCTGTCTTTTGGGTTTTTCTTTTCTTTTTTCATTATCCAATGCCAAAACTACTTTAAAGATATTATCATGGAACCTTAAGGGTTATAAAGAGACAATTGATGTACTTATGATAAATAAATTACTTGATCCCGATGTTTCAGGGGACTTCAAAGAATATGACATTCTTTTTTTTTTCGGTTCAAGAAAAGCACCTGAATAAAGAAAGTGCGCATAATATTTATCTTCCGGAATTTTCACCAGGAAATTACTATATACAACAAAATCGGAATAAAGCAGCAAGTTCATCTGGTGGTATATCGCTATATATCAAATAAAATATCAGACAGTACGTCGCAATTGTACCGTGTATGAACAGTAATTTAGTATGGTTAATGATAGCTGGGACAGACAATGACAGTGATGATTACATTAGGTGTGTTTATATCCCACCGCACACTTCGTCATTTGGAAGCGACAACACCGCGAGCATATGGGACAAGATAGAGGACAGCGTGGAACAATTAACACTAAAAGGAAATGTTATATTGTGTGGTGATTTTAATATATGAACTGCGCAAGTTACTGATAACAAGAAGATGGATTCTGATAACAATGTATATAATTTACCACGTACTTATTCATTTTACACATATTGTGATAGAAATTCCATGGCCTCTTTAATACATAGAACTTGCAGAAAATTAATTTCAATATGCATTGACAATGATTTGTGTATCCTTAATGGAAGAACACTGGGTGATCTTCATGGGCGTTTTACAGCTACAATCAGCATGGTAGCAGTGTTGTATATTATTTTATTTGCTCTGAGGCAGTTAGACAGGAAATATTACACATGAAAGTTTACCTTTCTACACCTGAGGTTTTCTGATCACTGCCAACTAGAATTAAAATCATTTATGAATGGACAATGGAAACAAAACCAAATTATAGTAGAAAAATCACACGATCGAAGTTTTGCTAAAAAAAATGTATTAAAACGAAATGATACTGATAAAAAATACATTTGGGATCAATGTTCATCAGTATCATATATCAAAGCTTTAGGTTTACCATGGATACAGGAATAAATACATGATATTGATAACAAACTGAGCAGTCAAAGTGTTAACCTATCGTTAATGACATAGAAATGAATGAAACTGTTAATGAATTCGCACAAATAATGAAGTCAGCTGCGAATGTTTGTTTAAGAACAGAGTCTCGATCTCATAAACAAAAGCGCCGAAGAAAAAAAAAAAGGTTTGACAGAGACTGTTATCAACGCAGGAGAGACATGACATCAACTCTGAATGCGTAAAATAGGCAGCCATACAATCAGTCATTGCATCAAAAATATACTGCTAAACGCAATGGATATAACGGACGGGTAAAAAACAAAAGAAACGTTGATATAAAAACTTTTTAGTGAAAGAATTGAATGAGGCGTTCAATAAAGAGCCAAAGTCAGCATGGAAAACCATTAAATTTTTGCAGACAGTGGGGGAACGGAACGAATGTAAACATCAACTAAATGTTTCAAAATGGACTTATCATGTAGAAAATTTAATAGGAAAAGACGTGGAAATGAATGACGAGCAAAAGACAAAGTTCGAGATGAACTTGAAATCACTGAAATGTTTGATGATGATAATACATAAGTATCAATAAAGAAATTACTGAAGAAGAAATACGAAAGGTATGTCTTAGTCAAAAACACCAACAAATCGCCAGAAGGGACGCAATAACAAATGGAATGATAAAAAGCAGTCTCCCGGTTCTGTTGCCTGTCATGCAAAAGTTATATAATGTACTACGTACAGCAGGTGTGTGTCGACAATTGGAAAACTGGTATCAGAATCACTGTATATAAAAACGGCAACCCAATGGATCCAAGTGACTATCGGGGGATTACACTGACTAATACGTTAGGTAAAGTATTCTGCACGATTCTGAATACAGGAATGAATGAATATCTGGAGACTAACCCCGTTTTGATCACAGAACAAGCCGAATTTCGAAAAAAATAAAACAAAACAAAAAAACACCAAAAAACAAAACCAAACCAACCAACCCTATAGAACCACTGATCAAATTTTTGTTCTAAAAAAGCTAGCAGATGAGATAATAAATTCAAAAAAAGAAAAGAAAAAAAGTCGGCTATATCGCTGTTTTGTAGATTTTCAAAAAGCGTTCGACTTTGTTTGGCATGATGCAATGTTGCTGAAGTTACAGTGAATAGGAATAAAAGGTGAATGTTTTAATATCATAAACAGTATGTATACGAACGCTAAAATCTACGCAAAATCGCAAGATTACTTCAGCAGAGAATTTATAATTCGAAAGGGGGTACATCAGGGAAATACACTCAGCCCAACTCTAATCAATATTTTCATAAATGATATCACCACAGATATCACAGATATGAACTCCCCTACGATTGACTGTACTTCATCTACTAGACTCCCATGTCTTTTATATGCAGATGATTTAGTTATTCTATCGTTAGCTAAAGACTGCTTGCAACAAAAGCTTAACATTTTACACACTACAAATTATAAAATTGAACCATATTTAAAAAATACAACAAATATACAACACAGAAAAGCACTGATTATGTTACGAATCAGCGACCTTAATTTACAAATCGAACAGGGAAGGTATAAGAATACACCAAAAGAGCAAAGACTGTGTGATGTCTGTAACAGTTTAGAAGACGAGATACACCTTTTAGACAATTGTGTAAAATACAATGTTTATAGAAACAGATTCCTAATCGATATATGTCGTCCAAATGCAAAGCCTAGTGAATTAATCCTACTAAAAGAATTAAGCCAAGGCTGGCGAAGGCCTGACTAAGCGCGTTGGGTTATGCTGCTGGTCAGGCATCTGCTTGGCAGATGTGGTGTAGCGTATATGGATTTATCCGAACGTAGTGACGTCTCCTTGAGCTACAGATACTGATACTGATACTGGCGAAATATGTTTACGAAGGTTGTTTTTTTTTCTTAATATGCTCATTTCTGTTTTTAATTATGTCTTATAAACCTTAGGGTTTTATGACAATAAAATTATATATATATATATATATATATATATATATATATATATATGTATGTGTGTGTGTGTGTGTGTGTGTGTGTGTGTGTGTGTGTGTGTGTGTACATACATGCATACATACATACAGAAAGAGAGATATATATATATGTATGTATATTCCGCCAACATGATATTGTAATTTTCTTAGTAAATCATTGTTACTGTTGCTTCAACATATCATCAAATGTGTCATCCTAATTGCCTTTTGTTGTGTTTTCTAAAATATACTAGGCTACAAGAGTGCACTGTAGAAATGTTTAATAAAATCATCATGGCCATCATCATCATCATTGACAGCAGCAGCAGCAGAGGTAGTAGTAGTAGTAGGGTCAAACATCCACCCTCAAAATATCGGAGGTCATGTTACACAGCGAACCAATGACACTTTTATCGCTTCCGTTTGACAGCCGGGAAACACACCCCAACGTGGAGGCAACACAGAAGTCAGCTATGTTTTCCACATGCACTTCATTGTTTTCACTTTGATTTTTGTAAAACTCATGCTGGCGAATTTTCGATGTCAGTGTCTGTTCTTCATTCAAAACAAAATTCAATAACATTTTTCTGTGAAAGAAATGTATCAGCTGTTGAATCGTAGTGTTGAAACCGATTTTTATTGGATATTCTATCATCGTAATGTTTTCAAACTGGGGCAAAATGCCTTCAAGGTGATGGGGCAAGGCGCCTACCAGTGGGCCTTTTACCCCTTCTCTGGGCGTTTTGCCCCCTGTGATTTGGAAAATATAGTGAACTCTTTCTTTGTGCTTCTGTCTGACTTCTTCAAGTGTTTGCTAAATTTTAAGTAACATTGCTGTTCTTATGCATTCATATAAAGAAAATGGAAAGAAGAAATATTCAATTTTCACAGGCCACGAGACCCATGTGAACACTGTGAACCAGGGGGTAGACAACAGAAACTATAGGGTATTCAAGGTGGTTGATATTCAGGTACGTGCTATACATATGTTTTCTTTTAATTGTTGGAGGTAATCTTGCAGTTATGGAACTGGGATCTTTGGGCGCTCCGTAATATGAATTCCTAATTTGATAATTCTACCATCCGATGTGTTTGGGCAGAGCTTCTGGACATTGAGATTTGAACGAATATGTAATAATATAGGGGATTTTTTTTTTCATTTTTTTTTTTTTTTTCAAAGATTTTGTATCTTGTGCAGACAGAAAAACATGGCATACGTCTTTTGTTTCGCATCAGTCACACTGGACACAGAAAGGGTTCACTATTGATTTCCCAAAGTGAAGCATGCCGTTCAAAGGTAGTTTGTTGCACCGTAAAAGGCAAAGTGCATTCGTGCATGTATGCCTGTTTGTGAGAGAGAGAAGAGGGAGAGGTTTACTTGCAGATACACCACATTCAGAAAATCAACAAGTGGCTGTCCATTCCCATAATCACATCTAGGCCTCCATCGTGTTGCAGTCAGCAGATCAGTGTCATTATCCATGATATATCTTCTCTCCAAAAGCTGATTATGTGATTGCCGGAGGGTGACTGATAAGATGAAAGAATGAAGGCTGTATGACAGTGAATGAGAGAGAGAGAGAGAAAGAGAGAGAGAGAGAGAGAGTAATGAATAAAGCAGTAAGCTGTACTAAAGTAGGCTAATTACAATCGAAATTCAACGCGAATTATAGCCTTTTGATTCTTAACTTTGTAGTTAGATCACGGGACGAAACGCCCGAAATGTGATGTCAAAACGCTCACACTATAAGCACTTTGCCCATCGCGTGATGGCGTTTTGCCCCACGTAAGGGGAAAAAGGCCAAAAATTGTTTCTCAGTTGATCACCTCTTACGTATAATTGCTTGTTTCAATCTTCGATGCTTGGGATATGTCGTAGCGTGGTTGGGCATCTATCGTTTACATTTGTACGATGCGTTGTCGCTTCAACGAGAACAGAAATAATATTTTTTTGCTTAAGGGGGGCCTCTTGCCCCAAATTACTATTGATGAACATTTTTTCAGGGATTGAGCGAGTATGCAGCTTCTTTACTTAGCACGGTCAGCCAGGAAATCGTCACCACAGCGTGCGCCATTTCTGAGGCTAAACAGGAAGTGAAGTTGGATAACGTTGAGCACCTGGAGCCCTGGTTCATACGCAACTACCGCCGTACTGTGCAGGACCCAACTTCTCTGTACACAGCCATGAAAACCAACTCAGCTTACAATGGTCAGTCTTGATCTTCTTTTGTTAACTGATAATCAGCTATAGCGTGTGCCACCACACACATACACGCGCGCGCGCACACACACACACACACACACACACACACACAAACCTCAGAGTGATTTTCTTTTGTATTTTAATGTCAGAAATCATAATTTACCTGTCTGCCAACAAATAATTACAAGGGGAGATTGTAGGCCATTTTTTCCTTCTTTGGGCCTTACAAATGACTTTGGATGATGCATGTGCTTGAAACGGCACTATTTGCACGTATTTCATCACACAGTTAATTTCTTTATGTGTATAGAAAGGAATTAGAGTGAGCTATTCCATGAATGACTTTGAAATTGGATTGGTGCCGTTATAGCTTGTCACGTGATCAAATACTGGAAATGCTCAAACGCTGCATGGTTACTGGGTGAAGGATTTATTTATCAACTGGAGGAAACTGCTGACATAATTAGGCACTATATTATAACATCATTTCTGTTAAGTATATATTATTGCATTTAACCAGTGTAATTAACATGGTTTATGGCCCAGCCGACCGAAACGGTCACATTGTAAATGAAAAGGGATATTTCTTCATTTCTGTTTGTAAGGCATTTTTATGAAAGAAATCATACTGTATCATTCTGACTTTGGTTTATTTATGGTTTGAATGCAGGGGGAGTGTGGGTAGCTTTTCATTCTTTAACCTAAATAGATTAAGTTTGGGGTATACCTGGTTGCAATGCCACGGTACCCAAATATTGAACTTAATTCCTTGGCCACCAACATCGGCGTCTTTTGTGACTGAATGACAAAACGCTCCTGTGTCTGCAAAGGACTTTATGGAAAGTGTTCTGACTGGAAAGAAAGATGCTTCTCAAAAGAAATACAGAATCACTGCCTCTATTTCGCAAGAGGTTTCATGTTTTCTTAAGTAGAAATGTCAAAGCACATAGTTCTGGATACTGCAATCCGGCATCTAACAGGAAGCGCTCGTCAGCATACATATTTTGAATCACTTTGGCCACTGCATGTCTCACACAATGGGCTTAACAGTTCGCTGCCAGAAACCATCTCTCCCGATAACGTGATTCTTCACTCCTGCGGAGACAATGTTAATTTACAAGAGATAGGATTATAATCTGGCACAACACATCCAAACATGGAACTGCCATTCAAGAAGTGATAAGAAAATATGAATACCAGGCCCAGACACCGGTGCTCAGTGACGCATATCCCTCATTGACACACCCACCTAGCCTTCAATATTAGCCTCCAGCCATGTTTCACAAACGATAAGTTGGAGCCCGTACTCAAACTAGTTGACACACATGCCGCCATTAACTCACAGTAGGTGAAGCCGCCATGTCCAGATTCATGCACATTCTGACCAGGTACACGTCTTACGGAACTGACAGCCAGTCACTCACTGGAACGAATCTAGCCACTGTGCAGGGTCAGTCACCAGTTGACTGTAACCGTTCTTCATCCAGTCACAGACAGTTCAACAGCGCAACATGTTTTGTAATTGTCACTGAACACAACAACTGGGTCCGGAGTATGTCATTGTCACATTTGATCTTGCAGTTGCAGAGATAGAACTGGTGGATATTTGGCAAAATGAACAGTCCCAGAAAAATGCGGTATGTGTTGTAGCTTTCACCTCACTCGTTTTTTCCTTGGTACTCTGGGAAAACTCATGAGAGGAAGAAGCTTTAGAGACATTGTCGTTCAGTTGGGTATCTGCGCCGGTGGCTCCACTGAAGCTTTTGTGGCCGGGCAGCACAACAACGTGCCGTCAGAGCTCACATCAGTGGTGGAAGCTCTGGGGAGGCTTCTTTTGGGACAGTTTCTCAAAGATTCACCATGTGCAAAGGAACTCTCCAAGGACGCAGATGTACATCTTAAAGCCCCCCAAAATGGAGAAAATAATTATAAAAGTATTTTATTAACATGCGAAATACAAGAAAGAGGATCTTGGTTGCAAGAAAGCAATGACGGCAATGTTTGGTAGTGGAAATGGACAACTCAGTGATCCTTTCTGTAACTCGAGAGAGATGGCTAGAGTCATTGTACAATTAAATCAAAACTGTCTGCTATTTGTGTTGGCCACACCTTTCGCAACTGGCGGGGTTCCTTTTTAACATCGCCTGGATTCTTAAACCGCGACTGACGTTATGTGAGTCAGGTAATTATGGACAGAAAAACTGACCAAACTTCCTTTCATTCTACATCTCGTTCATTAGAAAGACACCGCGATGAAGGCAGCTGTACGCTGCACGTCCTCTAAGCAGATATCGTGTAAGTGAGGTGGCATGCACATTACAATTATGTTCCTTTTTACACGTATGTATTTTAAGTGAAAATTGCTGTCATCTCAGCCGTTTAATCATGTGTGTGTCTGTGCGTGTGTGTTAGTGTGAGTGTTGGAGTGTAACAGTTGTAGTATTGATAGTATGTTAGTGAGTTTTATGCATTGTGTTTTTATAATATTAATGATTCTGTTTTATGTTTCTACTGCTTTTTATATGCTTTCTTGTTTCGCTTTAGGTACTGGGTTGTAAAGCGCTTAGGGCTTGCTTATGCTTGTATTATAGCGCTATATAGAAATGAAATATTATTATTGTTATTATGGAAACATGAATCATTACTGTGGTGTTTACCAGTTTAAACGTTGTTGAAAATTGCGGTGACGCGGTACTTGAAATTGTGGAGTTTGGGTCAGTAATAGAACGTCTGTAGCGTTCGGATACACTTTAGCAGGTCATTCTTGATGGTAGAAGGCTGAGTAATATGATACCAAGCTCTACAAACCTTATTTTGACAACTAAAACGCTCCACTACAAGCCGCCGTGGCGAAGTGGTTAGTGTCGCCGACTGACGGCTGGGAGGACTTGTGCTCGAATTTCAGCCGAGGTGGGTTTTTTGGCCCGCGGCCGGCTCATACCCATAGTTAAGTGTGCTCTGTGTTTAAATGGGAAGACTGGGACCACACAGTCAAATATCATCCACTTCACGGATGCGTCTTCAGGTATGTTGCTTTAATTTCATGGCCAACACTGCAAGTGTCTGTGTCTCTCCAAACTGGATAACGCCGGGATGTCATTATGACAGGAAGTGTAAATTACAGTTTTGTCACGTAGTCACAAACATAAACGGACCTCTATAGCAGCATCTTCATCGTCATCCTCCTCCTCGTTCAGTGTCAATATATATATATAATATATATATATATATATAATTTTTTTTATAAATTTAAGTCCTTATTTATGTGGCCTTTCCTGCCCTGCTCTCATGGTGACTTAGTTTCGATACCCTTCCACGTCCGTGCTTGGGGTGAACTCTGTCAAGGTCTTCAGTGTCAGGGACTGTCATTGGAGGGAGTGGTGGCGGTCTCCACTCTAGAGGGACGCTCACTCAGTCTGGCTCCATGACTAAGCTATTATTGTCGTCAGCATGAGGCTAGGTAGGTGGTGTCATAAGTCCGTTAAATCAGAACAGGCACTACTGAACACCACCAAAGAGACTGAGCAGCAGTGCAGGGTCTCCTCTGATGTGTGGCCTTCTGGCAATCCTACCGCATCGATGGCTCCCTGTGTACTGCCGACGCTGAGACTGACAGACGACCCGGGTGTGGCCATGTATGGGGGACTCGAACTGAGCAGCGTGGGAGTGATGCCACTGAATGCAGATGATGTGGCAGCAAAAAATTTTTTAAAAGCAAAAAAAAAAGCAACAACACTTCACTAACAACAACATACCATTTTCCTTGATCACACACTTTCACGGCTATACAAAAACAGTGCATTCCGTGGTATATTCATACTGTATTTCATTTTTGGCAGACAGGTGTATTGGAATTGTAAATTGATCAAACTTTAGGGAAAACATGATGAAAAATCCCACCCCCTACCTGCCGAGGAAAGATAGGGTTATTGTCACCTGAAGGGCCAACACACACACACACACACACACACGAGTCAACGCCCATAATTGAACGCGTGCATTGTCTGGACAGGAAAACTATTAACCTGCATGTTATCAGACGTTGGTCCCCGGGTTCGCGCGACAGCCGTACCGAGCGGTCACGTTCTGCTGTGCTTTCCCACACCCAATGCAAGCTGACTTGTGTTACAGTTTCAACGCTGCTTTTTTCCTTGTCTCAGTGCGGCTAAACCGTTGCGACTGTTCCAAATCGTAATCGGCTTTTCGAAGTTTTCTTTTGCCGTTCGTCGTGTTCGCTCTTTATTTCATTTTGTGGATATGGCCGGGTCTGCAAAGGTCAAGCATGTCTTCTTAAAGACAAGAGACATCCCTGATTCCAGAAACAAGCGCGCTACTATGTTGGAGATGTGCTTGGCTGCCGAGCGAGTTGCAGGACAAGGTTCGATGGTGGGTGCCCAGGAAATCAACGGGCTGTGGAGGCTGTACGCCGCTACGACAGAGGCAAGGTCCCAGCTTCTTATTCATGGGATACGGTATTGCAGACATTAAATACTAACCTGTACATCTTAAGAGACGAATCTGGAGAAGCCAACCACTAAAATTTTCATTGACAACATCTCTATATCCGTTGCCGATAGTGAGATAGAGCACTCTCTTCTGAAAGCGGGATGTGAGCTCCGATCAACTATAAAATGCGAGAGAGCGAGAGATGCTGACCACAAACTTAACCGGTTTTAACTGGGCGAAGATTCGTGTTTGTGACAGTCCCAACTGTGCCTCTGGAAAACACTCTTAAAGTAAGCTTTTTCACAGCTAAAGTTTTCCATAAAGAACAGAAGCTAGCGAGAATGCCAGTAGTGTGTTCCAATTGCTTAGAGCAAGGCCATCACATTTCTGTCTGTGAAAAAAGACGTTGTTTGTAGGGCTTGCAGAAAGACGGCATAAAAGGGGGGACCCTGCCTGCGAGTTTTCTGCTTCGGATAAGCCAAGAAGGGAGAGTGAGAGTGAGACAGGTGTGAGAGAGGAGGATGAAAGTGAAGTGCAGAGTGAGGAAGGACAGAGAGTGACAAAAAGGCACAGACAATCCAGGGGACGACCCTCAACTCGACAGGCAACGCTGAGCACCTCATTGGAACTGAGGAGTCCCCCTCGTCACCGCTCGGAGACCCCCAAGTGTCGTCGGTCTCAGGAGAACAGCCCTGAGGGAAGAGGTGACAGTAAACAATCCAGACGGGAAGGCGGGCGGTCTGACCGCCGTGGAGCTCCAGTCGTGGAGGTGTCTCGTTAGCTTCTAGCACTGACCTGGTCTGACCTTTTGATGACGGACTGGCTTTGAACAACGGACTACGAGTTTTGATCACGCCTCATGATAAGACGACTTAAGATGGATAGCAATCACGGAAAAACGGAACCAGATTATCAGCTATACATGCAAACACGCAGAGCACACAAACAGGCATATGAACAGAAAAATGAACAAGCAAACAATAATTTAATCTCATTCTCTCATGGATAAGTTACGCGTAGCATCATTGAATTGCAGAGGATTAATTTTTTTTTTTAAAGATTATCACTTTTTCAATATTTGAAAAGCAACAAGTTCAATATTGTTTGTCTACAAGAGGCCCACATAACTCATATCGACTTACCTGTATGGGAAAAACAGTAGGGAGGGGATTTTTTAAATTTTTTATAATGAAGAAACAAACAGAAGTAAGGGAGAAGTAATCTCAGTTGCAAAACAGTTCACTGGGAGAGTAAAATTAGAAATGGCACAAAGCAGAATCTTAATCGTCTCAGTTTCAGACGATAACTGTAATTTTCATCTAGCAAACATATACACTCCAAACAATACCTCAGAAAAAGTGGCCTTTTTACAGAACTTCAGCAACACTGTAATGACTTTAGTGACAACAACTGTATTTTGTGTGGTGACTTTAATTGTGTTCTTGACAACAACCTTGACGTTATATCGGGTCAACCTCATCGAGAAAATAAAATTCAGGAACTTAATAGATTAAAAAATATTCTTAATTTAACTGACACCTGGAGAATGTTCCACATGAAAGAACAAGATTTTACCTGGTGTAGCAGCAATCCATTCATAGCCCGTCGCCTTGACTATTGCTTTATATCAGAAAGCATGATACATCATCTAGTAACATGCGAACATATTATAGTTCCCAATTCAGACCATAAAGCTGTTATAATAGAATTTAGTGACAATGAATTTTCACATGGTCCAGGATACTGGAAGTTCAATAATAGTTTCTTAAAGAATCACACTTGCGCACAAAGAATGAATGATTTACTTGACAGACAGCTAAACAATGACGGTACAGACTATTTGGCAGACTTAGATAGATGGGAAATGTGCAAAGTCGAAATAAGAAATTTTTGTAGCGAATTTGGTAAAGGATTATCCCGTCAACGAAGAAATGAGTCCCAAAAGCTAAACATGCAGATTGTAGAGGAGGGGGGGAAAGCTTATTAAAGAGCCTACAAACGAGAAACAAAACTAATTCCATACACTTAAAACAAAAATTAGAACTGCTGCAACTAAACGAAGCAAAGGGTGCACAGATACGATCAAGGAGTAAATGGATTGAAGACGGGGAACGCAACACTAAGTACTTCTGTAATTTAGGAAAAGCTAGAGGAAAGAGAAAAGTTATAAGAAGGCTGCGTAAGGAAACGGGGGAAACAATAACTGATCAGAACGATATACTTCAAGAGCAGGTTGCATTTTACAAAAATCTATACAACCAAACAACCACATCTGACAACATACAAGACGAAACTAACACATTTCCAGAGACTGAAACTTTCCCACGCTTAAACGAAGACGAATCCGCTTCATGTGAAGGACTGGTTACAACAGAAGAAACGACTATGGCTTTAGGAAACTTGAAAAATGGTTCCGCTCCTGGATATGACGGAATTACGATAGAATTTAAAAACTTCTTTTGGGTTAAACTAGGCAGAATAGTAACAAGTTCTTTTGTTGATTCTTTCCATAAAGGTGAACTGTCTTATACACAAAAACAAGGGGTAATTACATTATTACACAATGGGAAAGAATTAGAAAGAGATAGATTAACAAACTGGAGACCTATCACTTTGACCAATTCTGATTATAAGATACTAGCGAAAGTTTTATCAGAAAGACTTAGCAAAGTAGTACATAAACTAATTCACGACGACCAAGTGGGTTATATTAAAGGTAGAAATATTGCTACAATTATAAGATCTATTGACGACGTAATAAATTATTTAAGTAAGCATATTGAAACCAGGTATTTACTAGCCATTGATTACTGTAAGGCATTCGATTCCATATCTAAAACGTTTCTTTTACAGGTTTTCGACGTTTTCGGCTTTGGACAAGACTTCGAAAGATGGATTCACGTTTTAAATAATGGTTCTTCCAGCTGTATCAACCACGGAAGTTGGATTTCTGAACCTTTTGCAGTAAAGTGTGGGATTAGACAGGGATGCCCCTTTTCTCCACTGACATTTGTTTTGGCTGTAGAATTGCTCGGTATAAAAATTAGAAATCATACAATCGTGGGCATTAAAGTACCCTCATGTTCTGGTAACGGTAATCCAACTCACTTAAAAATCAAGCAAATGGCTGATGATACTACTTTGTTCCTAAGAAATAGAGAAGACATGATGAAAGCTTTGGAAATATTTAGGGCATTCGAAAGATTCTCTGGCTTTAAACTGAACATAGAAAAAACTAAGGCAATGAGGATTGGTCAGTATAACGGAAATGAAGTTCTTCCATTTACTTTAGTCAGTAAAATTAAAATCCTAGGTATTTATTTTCAAGCAGATAAGATGGCACAGGAAATTGCAGATAATTGGACATAAAGAATAGATCATATTAATACATTGATAAATGAATGTAGTAAGCGTGATCTCAGTATTCAAGGTAAAGTAGTAGTTATAAAGACTTTTTTTTAATTGATCAGTTAATTTACGTAATGAAGTCCATTGGTCTTCCACGCAGTATTCTATGCAAAATGAACACCACTTTTTGCAGGTTTCTATGGCAGAAAAAACAAAGTAATAGAAAGGCATTTGAAAAAGTAAAACGGAAAGTCATGGAAGCTGAATACAATGCTGGAGGCCTTGAAATGATAAACATGATTACTTTACAAAAATGCTTTAATTTACAGTGGGCAGGAAAACTTTATGAAGTAAATGAAGAGCAAAACTGGTGCTTAATACCGAAATGGCATGTTGGAAATCTTGCAAAATATAACAGGGTTTTCTATACCAACTGTAAAATAAGAGACGTCAAGGGTTTAGATAGAATTGATAATTTGTTCTGGCGGTGTATAGTAACTACTTTTTTTAGAAATTGAATCTTTAGCAACACACAATATAATAAACAGCAGCAACTTCCAGAACCAGATGCTGTTCAACAACTCTTTGGTCACATACAAAAACAAAACGTTAATTTTTCAAACATGGCAAGCAAATGGGATAGAACTGATTAAAGATGTAATTCATGCAAGTGAAAACAGAATACTTACTTTAGAAGAAATACAAACACAAATTGGACAGAACAAAACAAACCTAATGCTTGAATATAATCTTATCCATTCTCTTCCCAAAACATGGATTCAGTGGATACAGAAAGGAGAAAAAAATACAGAATCCAATGTATGTGAGGTTAGCAAGTATAACACAAACCTAGAATTTTAAGAATATATTACTTGAAAATGAAGAAATAGTAACTCCAATTGCGGAAAAATTTTGGTTAAGAAAATCTGGCATACATTTAGATAAGTCAGCATGGTCAAGAGCCAATGATGTTACAAAAGAAGTAAGATTAAAAGTTTTTCAATGGAAAATTCTACACAACATTTATCCAACAAATATTATTCTTTGTAAAATGAAAGTAAAAGAAAAAAATAAATGTTCTTATTGTCCAGACAGTCGATTACATTGAACACTTTTTCTTTGAATGTCCACTTGTAAGCACCTTTTGGTGTTATATAGAAAAATTGATCAATTTAAAAACAGATCTTAGATTGAAACTTTAAATAACTGATATACTTTTTGGTATTAACAAATCAGAACGCGTGCTTGGAAATTACAAATACATTACATAATCCTTGTAAGGAAAATGTGTATAAGCATTTTTAAAAAAAAAACACACTGAGTCCTCCCTCTCTATACAATGCATTTTTGAAAGAGAGCTAGGCCTCAGAAGTCAACTGAATCCATGTTAGTAAATGTAAAAAATAGATGTTACACACACACACACACACACACACACACACACACACACTGTACGCAAACACCTTTCACATATTCACTTTTGTATCTTTTATTTGTAACATTATTGCTAAATACTTGTATTTATTTCACGGACTGGCCGAATGAGTATAATGTAAAATGTCGACAATGCGCATTGTATAATGTCAAGTATGTTATTCACTTTCATGTGTTATACGACGAATTGCCCTGAGGACGATGTGGCGAGCGTCCTTGACCAGTGCGTCCGGCAGAACAATCACTGTGCCTCGTTTCGGGGGAGGGTGGATCCTGCCTCCTGTCCGGGCGTCAACTTTCCTTTTTGTTTCTTCTTCTTCTCCCCCCCCCCCCCCAACCCAGCCCCCCACCCCCACCCCCAATAATTAATGTTGATCTTATTGTATGTTTTTTCGACGTATATGTGGGATAATCAGCGAAATAATCTTAGTATAATATATACTAAGATTATTTCGCTGATTATCCCACATATAGAATGCACACACACACATCATAGCAACCTAAATCTCAGACAACTCAAAACACATGTATAATGTTAAAATATTCACTGAAATTGTCCATGAAAACCGAATATTCAGACAAAGAACTTAGTGTATTCCGAAGAATACTACTTTGAATACATTTAGAAACAATGTATTAATCGAAAACTGACATGTTATATAGAAAACGGGAAAAAATACGAAAAGAAAAAAACAAAAAGAACCCAAACAAAACAACAAAGAAAACAAAAAGAAAAAAAAGGTGGTTTTGTGTGTGTGTGTGTGTGGCCAATGAAGAAGGCGTGTGAAAGCACCAAAAGAAGGGAAAAAAGAGAAAAAAACACGTTCTGGTGTTCCATGACCTGCATGCAGCTGAGGCCACAAAAAGAAAAAGAAAAAAGACGTTGGCCCCCAAAACATGACAAACGTTGTTGTGTTTACCTGCCAGTTTCCTGAACAAGAATTTAGACAAAAGAACTTAATGGTCAGGGGAGTCACTAAATAATTCAGAAAACCTTTTGTCTGTGTCAACATAATGGTTGGAGCAGGGGGGAAGTTCCCACCGATATAAGAATAACCTTGGCAGTCAAACAAAAAGCGAGTCACTGATTCTGGCTCCAGGGCAAAGAATATTTTGTCCGTCATGTTCAAACGATAACGACACACATTTAATTGAGAACCACATATCCAGACTGGCGCGAGAGCGTTCGGTGTACACATACTTCTTTCCACAGGCGTGTTACATATTAATCTCTGGTAAAAATGTGTTTGGAATATGGAATACCCATAATAGTTCAACCTTTTGCTCTCATCTCAATGTGATTTCTCCAGCGGCGATAAAAAGAACTAAATGATCTTTTGTGCAGTACAGTACAGAAACCACTGTTCACAACCAAACAACCGATCTTGTTCAAAGCCACTGTCACATAAACATGTCTACACCTGCGACACCATGCTACTGTGCCCTTTTCATGCAATGGAAGGAGCATGTTATAGAGTAGGTATGCCAAATTGCGAACAGCGTGTAATTGCAAACAGTTCGTGTACGGCCCCACTTCGACGCGTTCTCATCACACACATTTCACAATTGAACGTCTGCTTCGACCTCGTTCTGATACTTTAATGAATGTCCATTTCCAAGAACCAGTCAAACATCAGCTATTTCCGAGCTCTTTCTTCTCTTCGCACATCACCGCCGACCAAGTTCACAAACGTGCTCCCAAAATCCTAAAATCAAGGGAAGCAAGTAGTAAAGACTTGAACTTTGACACAGTTTAAAATAGCTGATTCGATTGGATATATTGAATGAATTCTGATTTACTAGTGCCGGGAGAATCAAAGAAAGCATGCTGGTGACAGATCAGAACGTTAGTTTTGACAGGAATCTCCAAATTGATGTCATTTGCAACTAGACCATAGGATATTTTGACGGGAGTCTATTTGCGAATGATGCTGCACAGTTACTGAGCGCTCTGAAAAGGGTGTGTTATTTCAAGAGTTCAAGAACTGCTTCCGTTTAAATTGTCCACATGTACCCATCGTTCGCAGTTAGACTTGCCCGTTCGCATTTACTCTCAGGCACCCCTGCTATTCCAAACGTTGAAAAAACGTTGAAAAGAATAAGCAGACGAACGTTTCCTGGTGCAACAAATCGGAGAAAGCCTTCAAAAAACAGGAGGGCTACGTTAGACGATCGTATGACCTGTTTTCTTTACCTGTTGAGCTGGTTGTTTCAACTGGATCGTTTGCAATTATGCTTTCTCTGAACACATGTATTTGCTTATTTCTTTATCTATCATCAATATTGTCCTTTTCTTTTCTTTTTTTTCCGCGTTTTATTTTATTTCATTATATATCTGCTTACCTTTTTATGTTATTCGTTTGTTTATTTATTTATGTATTTATACACTTGTTTATTTATTTATTCATGAATTTAATTATGTATCTATTTATTTGTTCATGCACTTTTTTCCCCTCAAGGCTTGACTAAGAGCGTTGAGTTACGCTGCTGGTCAGGCATCTGCTTAACAGATGTGGTGTACGTTTATGGATTCGCCTGAATGCAGTGACGCCTCCTTGAGTAACTGAACTGAACTGAACTGAACACACGTATGGCTGTGCTAAGATTCGGAACCAACATTTTATTTCCTTAACTGTGGTGTTAAGAAAGCTATCTACTGACCAAATTCTTCATGAACTATATCATCTGTCGTTTTAATTGGGATGTTAAAATTTTCTCACAAGCAAAGAGATTAACCTTTTGCATCTGTTCATACTATGTATGCACACATATCTCTGCTGCATGAAATAACGATAGCACAACTTGAGAATTATCTTAACAAAAACATGTTAGTTACAGTGCATTGTACTGAACATGCCAAATATTACCGTTTTTTTTGTTTTGTTTTTTTTGTTTTTTTGTTTTTTGCTTTCATTGATGATACTTCAAGAGCAGCGGCTAAACTATTTCCTGTAGAGAATGTCGGTTCTAAATATTTCTGATTATTCACAACTTCAAACTTATTGTTCTTCTATATAGCCATGTTTTTTATTGTTGTTATTGTTTTTTGTCTTTTTTTTTTTTTTTTTTTTTTTTAGAATTTTTTTGGATAGATCTCCACCTTTCCCAAACACGATGACTTCAGATTGATCATGATTGACTGTTCAACCTGATCGCTAAGATGATGCAGATAAGAGGTTGAGCTGGTTTTGTAGACTAACAACAGTTGAAGCGAACAGAATCAAATCATCAGGAAACAAACTAATTATTATATTTCTCATTTCACACCCAACCTAAATCTTGAAGTTATAATTCTCACATATTTGTCCATATTTAGCGTCAAATACGGTTTCATATCATGCAGGCCGTTAAAATTTCTGTACATACGATATTCAATGTTGTTTGAACAAGTTCATTCCATGCTTTTTTTTTTCTTTCTGTTTTTAACATATTTCTTTTGCGGTCGTAATACAGTTACCTGTGAATGGACAGAAAATTAGAAAATAATCATAGAGACGCCATACATCAAACAACATGGGCAATGACGTATTTCTAAGACAATACGAACCCACAAGTCAAGTGACGAATGTCTTCACAGACTGTTAAAAAAGGAATATGATGTAGTGTGTGTGTGTGTGTGTGTCGATAGTTTTTTTGTATGTTTCTCTCTCTCTCTCTCTCTCCACATTTTTTTCTCTTACTTCATACCCATCCCTTTTTTTCATTTTTTTCACAAATTTATTGAATATTTACGTTCGTTTTGTTGTTGTTGTTTTTTTCCCCTGTTATACATTTCAATGTTCTGATTGGTATGAATACAGGTCTGTTTGTCTCTTCTTCATCCACACTCTCTCGCCTTTCCCCCAACCCCATCTCCCGATCAACACTCACAATAATCTGAATGTTCTGTCAAGTCTCACCTCCTCCTCGTCATCTTGTATAAGTTTCAAACAATCTTAAAACATCCTAAGTTTAACTTTTCGAATATTTGTTGCAATGGGATGGTCAACTGTGTCTACTAAAATACGCTAATGCGCATTTTGACGGTTAGGATTTCCCCAAAACTATCCATGTGCATAGAGAGAGGTGAAACCTAAACAACTTCACAATACTATGATGCAGAAATGTTCGACACAAACCAAGAAACATAAAACTTCTCTCAACGAGAGCCATTTTTAGGTTAGGAAATTAGGTTACAAATTAGACTGGTCCAGAGCAGCAGACATTACTAAAGAAACCAGACCTACTAGAGTTTGCAGTGAAAAATCCTTCAGAGTTGTTCTGGAATGCAAGTGGTGTCATCTTCACCACCCCTGCTCCCTGTCCGCCTTCCCTCCCCTATCCCTTCGCCCCCGCTAACCTTCCCCCCTCCTTCTCATCTCCCTCCCCACTCCCTCCGAAGTTCAGTCTTTGAGGTTGCGCCGACACTGTCACAAACCCTTGCTCTCCTTCCCCCCCCCCCCCCCCCTCCCCCTCGCCCAAATATTCTGCTTCACAGTTCGAGAAATTTATTAAAACATTAAATTGAAATGACCGGCTGTTTATGTCAGATTTTGTTCTTGTTCAAAATATTGTAAAGTTGATTTTTTCCCTCTTTTTTACGTGTTTATGTTAAACAAAGTGCTGAAGAAGATTTCCTGTTATTTGGAAGTCAGTAGTTCTACCTCTGTTCCTCAAGAGTGTTGAGATGTTGTTGCTTTAGACCTGTTCATAAAATGCCACTCATTTAAGAAAAACTAATGCCACTCACTAAAGAACAAACTATCTCACAATGTGTCCCAGCACGTAAAGAATGTCGTTGTAAACACTATATAAATGACATTTATTTTACAGTGATTTCTAAATTTAAAAAGGCTATCAAACTGAGCAAGATGCTACTGTTGTAGCTCTATACCGCCGCATGATTTGCTGAAATATCGTTTTGATTCAGGCTCAATAATTTACAAAAACTAACTTTACTTGCCGCAGCATTATTTCCAGATTTTATGGAAAAAAATTCACGCTCTTCATATATATATATATATATATATAAAATAAACATGGATATTTTGCAAAAACGACAAGAGAGAGACTAATTTCTAGATTCGTAATGATGTCTTATACAAAGTTATGACCCACTGTGAAGAAAAATATCCAAAATAATCAGTTTTTTTCTTTTCCTGTAAAAATACAAACTCATACTTTCGGCAGTATTACTTCCGACCGGCGATATGTGGACGCTTGATATAAACTTTCTTTTGAAATTGTGATTCCTTTGTATGCTAGTTATTGTATCAGAAGGTTTTACGAAATCGAAATAATGTACATAGTGAATCGATGTATTGTATGAAACACATCTTTTTTGTTTCCTTTTCATAAGTTGCTCACGTATCAGTTCAATGTTTAGAATAAAGGATTTTTTTTTTTTTTTTTTCAGATAGCAAAATAAAACAAAATAAACAACAACACAGAAAACTAATCCTTTTTTAAAAATATTTGTTGCAGGTCTTGTTCACCCCATGAAAGAAATATCTCTCGGGCAATTTGTACCAGATTTTCAGCACCGTTATCTGTCGGAAGACGTGCCTTTCGGCCTAACGGTCGTGAAGGGAGTAGCCCAGATCGCCGGGGTTGACACTCCCTGCATTGATCAAGTACTTACCTGGGCTCAAGGTCACATGGGCAAAGAGTTCATGGTGGGGTCAAAGTTGAAGGGCAAGGATGTCAAGGACACGAGAGCGCCTCAAGCGTTCGGGCTCAGCACCTTGGATGACTTATTGGCTATCGCGTGATGTGAAACAACACCAACAGCAACACCATGGATGACTTATTGGCTATCGCGTGATGTGAAACAACACCAACAGCAACACCTTGGATGACTTATTGGCTATCGCGTGATGTGAAACAACACCAACAGTAACACCTTGGATGACTTATTGGCTATCGCGTGATGTGAAACAACACCAACAGCAACACCTTGGATGACTTATTGGCTATCGCGTGATGTGAAACAACACCAACAGCAACACCTTGGATGACTTATTGGCTATCGCGTGATGTGAAACAACACCAACAGTAACACCTTGGATGACTTATTGGCTATCGCGTGATGTGAAACAACACCAACATCAACACCTTGGATGACTTATTGGCTATCGCGTGATGTGAAACAACACCAACAGTAACACCTTGGATGACTTATTGGCTATCGCGTGATGTGAAACAACACCAACATCAACACCTTGGATGACTTATTGGCTATCGCGTGATGTGAAACAACACCAACAGTAACAATTAGAAAAAGAAAGATAAAAAAGAAAAGAAAAAAGAAGAAAAAGCCAGAAGAAAGAAAAAAAGAACATGCATAATCGCTCTTGAAATAGCTGCACATACTCCCTGTTGAATTTCGATGTGAATACGAAGTTACAATTCTTGCCTATTTACGTAGATAATGTAAACTCCTTTTCACAGAAACCTACATAGATTTTGATGTTCTTGTCGTTGCTAAAAATCACCTGTAGTAGATATAATTACTCCCAGGTGAAAGTATCGTACACGTTACATATTTTGTATTGTATTGTATTATATTTGTTGACTGCAGAAAAAGCGCACCAAATGCATCGGTAAACATTACACAACTTTGATAACCCGATGTAACAGCCTCAACTATAGGGTCATATGCAGTCGGTCAATATCGACCGCCCGCCCACATTCCCTCCACCCCCATTTGAAAATTACCCCCTTCCTGTGGGTTTAACCAAACTATTGAAAAAGGAATGGGCCCCCTCTTCTCCACTGCAACGGAACGGAAGCAAAGGTGGATGAGACGAAGTTGAATAGCCTTTATTGGAGTTCCTCCACACCACAACATGGCAGAGTAAGGGAAGGGGGAAGGTCTGAGCTACCCTGAAATGACACTTTTCCACATTACTGTTTGGTGGAAATAGAGGAAAGGAGTCATACAATATTATGTTGCACAGCCCCTCCCCCCCCTCCCCTCCCACCCCTCCCCGAGAGGATGACGTAATAGAGGCAACAGGGAAAGCCCGTTTTGGGCCAAGCTGCATTGACCCCATTCCACCACATGGTGGAAGCAGGTCGAAATTAAGCAAAATGTCTTTCTTGTTGTAAATTTGTATGGTCCAAACAGAGACGATCCAGAGTTCTATAATACATCAAGTGAAAACATTAAATATTTCAATGTGAGTAATGTAGTAATTAGTACGGGTTTTAATTAAGTACTCGACCCAGCGAGAGACTATTGTAACTAAAAAAAAATGTTAACAATCCAACGGCTAGAGAGATAGTAGAAAAATATTATCAACGAATTAGAATTGAACGATATCTGGAGAGATTTAAATCAAGATGTTCACAGGTACATATAGTGAAGTAGTAATTCATTCCAGTAAGCTAGGTTGGATTTTTTTTCTCAATTCAGATCAAGTAATTTCTTTCGTTGTAGATGCTGATATTGATTGCGGATATAGAACTGATAATTCAATGATCTTGTTAAGGTTAAGGTTTGATAACAAATGTAAATGCAGAAACGCAACACTTTCTGGAAATTCAACTCATCATTGTAAAAGGATAAAGTTTATTTAGACGAAATTAATGAAGAGATAAAAAAAAAAAAAAGTTAAAGAAGAATATGCAACCCGTATTCAAGAGGGGCAGTCAAAACTATTCCAGTACAAGACTTGAAATTGTCGGTGCCTGCTGGTCTATTCCTAGACTTTCTATTAACGAGTATTAGATTAAGGACTATTTTTTATGCTACTGTGAAGAAAAGGAAAACAAACGAAGAGAGGAATACTTTACAACAAGACATTCAGCGACTTGAGCAACAAGAAGTGAAAAGTGAGGAAGACGTTAAGAATATAAAAGCAAAGAAGGAACGACTGAGAGTTATTCGGGAGGAAAAAACATGAGGGGGTACTTTTAAGATCAAGGGCAAAATGAATAGCTGATGGAGAAAAAGTGACTAAATATTTCTCTGGATTCGAAACGTCATTATATAAATAAGAATATGTCTAGATTAAATAATGCACATGAGAATGTTCTAAGTAACCAAAACGAAATTTTAAATGAAGTTCAAGGTTTTCTACGAAAATCTGTATAAAAGTGCCATCTTTGAAGATTGCGAATTAAACGAGCTTATAAACGATATTCCATGTTTAGACATTGATGAAGCACATAATTTAGAGGGTGATATTACTTTGGTGGAGGCTAGTTTAGTTTAATTAAAGAATATGAAAAACAATGAGACCCCTGGTACAGATGGTTTCACGGCAGAATTTTGTACGTGGTTTAGGAGCAGTCTAGGTGATTTTTTGTTTGTTTGATCATTAAACACCTGTTTTAGAAAAGGACAACTTTCTTGCGTTCAAAAACAAGGAATAATTGTGTGTATTCCTAATGGAGACAAAACTGGAAACTTCTTCAAGATTTGGAGGCCAATATCATTGCAAAATGTCGTATAGTCGGATCATCATGCATAGCCAACCGTATAAAAAATGTCTTGCCTAAACTTATGAATGATAATAATAATAATGAATTGTACTTATATGGCGCAAACTCCCCAAATATGGACTCTAAGCGCCTCACATGAAACAGTACATATATATTCGTGCACTGTACTACTACACACACACACACACACACACACACACACACACACACACACACGCATGCGCTCAAGCACCAACCCACAAGCGCACACACCACAAGAATACTACAATGGCGGGGGTCGGCGGGGGGTGGTAGTGGGGGGGACACAAGGGGAGTGCAGAGGGTGGAAGGAGACAAAGAACTATGTTTCGTCACATCCAAAGGCCATTTTGAACAGGTGGGTTTTCAGCTTACTTTTGAAAGAGGACAGAGTTGGTGAGTGCCGGAGATCCAGGAGAAGAGAATTCCAAACAGAAGGTGCCTGATGCTGAAAAGCCCTTTGACCGAATGTCTTTGAAGAGACTTTGGGGACTCGAAGGAGCTTTTCTCCAGAAGACCTGAGAGAACGGGATGGAGTGTAAATATGAAGGACATACGATAAGTAAGATGGGAGGGAACCTTCGAAGTGGCGATAAGCCAATATGCCAATTTTGTTCTGAATTTTGTACTGGATGAGCAACCATTGAAGTTGACGCAACAGAGGGGTAACATGATATTTTTGTTTTCTTTTTGAGAACGACTCTGGCAGCATTGTTCAAGATATCTGAAGACGTGATAATAGATCAGAGGGCAAACCAGCGAGTAGTGAATTGCAGTAGTCAATGCGACTGAGAATCAAGGAACAGACAAGCTGAGAGGTGGCTGCATCAGTCAGATATGGTCGAATGGTACGGATTTTTCTCGGTCAGAAGTTTGCAGTTTGCATAAATTACTGACATGGTCATGCATGGACAGAGCTGAATCAAACTATGCACCCAGGTTTCTGACAGAAGTTTGAAAGTTGACAACAGCATTGCAGACAGCCAAGGAATGGTCCGAGACATGACTGAGCACAGACCTAGAGCCTACGAGCATAGCTTCTGTATTCTTTGCAGAATACCAAACTGGTTTTATTAGGAATAGATATGTTGGTGACAATATAATGCTAATTTACGACGACCCAATAGCGTACTAAGAAGACACAGTCTACGTGGGCTTTTGTTAAACATCGATTTTGAGAAAGCATTCGATTCAGTTAGTTGAAAGTTTATGTTCAAAGTATTTAGAAGCATTTGGTTTCCAATATGGGATATGTTAATGGATAGAAACATTCTGTAGTAATATCACATCTTGTGTTCCTGTTAATGGTTAAGTCTCTAGTTGATTCACCGTTGAACTGGAATGTACACAGGGGGACCCACTATCACCTTATCTTTTCACTTTGTGTGTTGAAGTATTAGTAATAATGACACGTGAGAAGAAAGATATACGTGGTATAGCAATCAACAATATGGAACTTAAACGTTCTCAATATGCGGATAATACTGAATTCCTTTTAGCAGGCGACAAAACATCATTTGAGACATGCATGCATATAGTGGTCACGTTTGGATGTGAATGGGGCATACATGTGGATTCTGGAAAAACGAATGCAGTCTTGATGGGAAGTACGAAAAATTCTAATATTTGGTATATGAAGCATCTAGGTATATAATGGAATCCACCAAAATTTAAAGTTTTCGGAATTTGGTTCACAAATGATTTACAAAATTGCGCAAATATAAATTACTCTGAAAAATTAGCAGATGTCATACAGTTGATCAGAGTATGGATAAAAAAAACCCAATTAACACCCCTTGAAAGGGTAGCTGTTATAAAATCATTTATTTTGTCAAAATTGACTTATTTGTGGAATTTGCTGCCTGACCCGCCTGATTTTTTTTCACGTTACAAAATTACTATTATACTAGAACAAAAAATGATTTTTTTAACTGCACATAAAAGACTCAGACATGGTGGTCTGGAATTACCAGAATTGAAAACCTTATCGTATTATCTAAATTTGACTTGGATAAGGAAAATGGGGGCAACGTATCATAACTGGAAAAAATGTTGCAATGGCTAATTTTCATGTGCTGAACGATATCCAGAAATATGGGCCAGAAGTAACATTTTCACAATCAAATACTTTTTGGACAGATGTATTTAACGCATATGAACATTTCTACAAAATAGACTGTAATAACTCTGTTGAACTTGCTGAGCCAGTATTTCATAATCAGAGAATGCAAATTGGGAAAACATTTATTCGGGGTAAAGCATGGATAAATAAATGTATACACTGTATAGCACATTTTTGGTTGAAAATGGACATTTTATTTCCAATGAAGAATTCAAACGAAAGCATAATGTCAATATAAATTTTCTTAATTTTGCTGGTTACAAATCAGCAATAAAAGGGTACATTAAAAAAACGAACTGAATATCATAACTGTAGATAATGATATGTGTTCGAATATGTCTATATTTTAAAAGAAATTGATGTCTATTTCTAAATGGTGTCCATCCACAATGTTGTCAAAAATGGGATGAAAAACTCAACATTGTACATTACTGGAAAAACTGGGGTTTGTGCGTTGGTAAGATTTCGGAAGTTAAACTGAAATGGTTTCAGATAAGAATTGTACACAGATGCCTTGTGACAAATGTTGTGCTTAAAGAGATGGGCGTACTTAACAGTGATCTATGTAGTTTTCATAACAGTACGAAAGATAGTATTTAGACACATGTTGTATTTAGACACATGTTTTGGCAATGTGCAACTATCCAACGTTTCCGGTTAGAATGAATGGACTGAATTAACGAAAGACGTCTAAATGCCCAAAATGTGCGATTAACTGAATCATTAGCCATACTTGGACTAGAAAAAAATATAGTCACTGATCCTACCTTTTATTTTATTTTGTTACTGGCTAAACAGCACTTGTACCAACACAAAATAAACAACACTGTACCTGTTCTGCGATGTTTCATTTAGAAATTGGAATATAGATAAACAATTGAGTATATAATCATGAAAAATCTTTACAATGACTTCATCAGCAAAATGTCTCCATATAAACTTCTGTTTTGAATACAAATTAAGATAAGGAATACATGATTATACCTATATAATCATGAATTTGATATTGGTATATTTTGTGTCTTTCTTTGCAATTCAACACATGGCTAATATATATGCTAAATGCTATAAGGTTGACAGCCCACGAACTATCAGGTTTCCTAGACTGCATCCGGCGACCATATGTTTAATTTCGATTTATTGACATCGCCAGCAATTCTTTTTTCTTTTTATTCTTTTTTTTATATAATAATTTTCTTAGCGGTTGTGATATTTGTTGTTTGTTTCGTTTCCTTTTTTTTCACCTACTTTCCATGATATTCCTCTAGCTTACTATAGTTGCTAATGTCTGTATGAATTTCATAAAATAAAATTTGAATAAAAGATATTTGAAAAAAAAAGATACGGCGGAAGTAGGGGAAGGGGCAGCTCTCCTCTACTAAACTTGTCACAGTCGTGTTTTAAATTATATACATATCTCATGTGCCCTCAGTTGCATACAGGTCATGAAGCACCAGCTTTTTTTTCTTATATCTTTTTCTGTGTTTCTTTTCTGTTTTGTTTAGTTTTCCAAATTCAGTTTCATTTGATACCCAATTTCTGTTCTCGATGTATTGTTCTGTGTGTGCTCAAAGCAGTATATGTTCATGTGTGCACACTTATTTGTCTGACCATTCCGATTTCATGGACGATTACAACGAATACTTAAATATAACATATGTATACAGGGATGTCTGGGTTTTTAGTTGATCTGTTGCTTGTGTATGGGTTCCGTTTGTGGGATGAACGAAAAAATCATCACATGAATTACAAAATCCTCGAGAACAATACAGTCAATACAACCTCTGCAACTCGCCACAGACCACACGAAAAATGAACAAAATACATATAATGCGCGTTACTGACAAGCCACATAACACACACACACACTCTCTCTCTCTCTCTCGAACTGGGCGTGTTCGTGTCGGTCGCATCTCTAACAGTCTGACAGTTTTTGTCTTTTACAACGGACTGCAGCGGTACCTGTGCTCAAGATTTGGCAGAGAGGTACATGAAGAGTCATGCCTTCAGATTCTTTGACTTTTCGTTCGTCATGTGGGTGTTTCATCCCAGTATTCATGGCATTCATGCGAAAGAGAGCCATTGGCAAAGCAGCTTCACGCATCGCCATGCTGTCACCCTGCAGCAGAGCAGACGGTGTCATGGTGGGTCTGCTCCTCTCCCTCGTGTTTTGGGGCGGTCTTCTCCTGCGATGTGGCGATGTGGAGCAGGACCCAGGTCGGACAGCCTCCGGCAGAGCAGACCGACCAGCACCAGCGGACGGAGAGCCAGCTCGGACGCGGCCAGCGGACCGAACAGCGGGAAGACGACACCTCCTCCTTCGGAGCAGCCTACTCTTGCGGACGTCATGGCGCTGATAAACTGTAAGTTTGAGAGTATGGAGAAAAACTTCAATGAACTCAGTCAACAGTTTGCATCGTTGCAGAGTGGGGTTAAAGACCTTGGGGAGGAAGTGCGTAAACTGAGGAAAGAAAACCAGGACTTAATGAGACAAAACTCTGAACTTGTGACAAAAGTTGAGTTAGAGAAGAAAAGATGATTTGGAGGGACGGTCAAAGAGAAATAATTTGATATTTTATGGAATTCAAAGAGATCAGAACGAATCCAATGAGCAATGTGAAGGTAAAGTCCAGGACCTCCTCACTGACTGTCTTGATACTGCAGATGATATACAGTTTGAGAGGGTACATCGTATTAACATGAAGCCTGACTCTCCTGTCATAGCGCGTTGCTGTTTCTACAAAGTAGCTATCCTGAAATCGAAACGAAAACTGAAAGGAACCAATATTTTCACTGGGGAAGATTTCTCAACGCGAGTTAGGGAAATAAAAAGGAAGTTAACGCCTCATCTGAAAACAGCTAGAAATAATGGGCAAAATGCTTTCATGGTTTTCGACCATCTGATCATAGAAGGAAAGAAATTCTTTCTGGATGGTCAGGACAACCTGAAAGAGACCAGATAGGGAGTAGGCCGGTCCAGTGATGAAGGGTGCTTTTGTCCTGGTCCTGAAAACAGGGATGGAGGGTTTGACGAAGCACCGGAATTTACATTACCTGTTCATGTCACCAGCGAACACTTGAGTTCTTGCCAGGACAACTTGCATGAGCAGTCATGCGTTCACAATTACGTGAAAAACACACGAGTGATAACTGCAAAAACACTTTTTTTTTCATTCTTGTCGTGGAACGTGAATGGCTTGATGTCGAAACTTCTTGACAATGATTTTATGACATTTATTCGTGGCTTTGATGTTGTTTGTTTGGTTGAGACGTTTATGGAAAATAATGAATTTGATTTATTTTATGGATATAAAATATTTCATAAATCTGCTGTAAAGTTTTCTAAACAGGGACGACGATCCGAAGGTGTGATGTGTTTGATAAAAAATGATTTTCTTCCTTTCTTGAAAAAAAATTGAGATAACAAAATATGTTAACTCCACCAGCCGCCGTGGCGAAGTGGTTAGCGTCGCGGACTGACGGCTGGGAGGACGCGGGTTCGAATCCCAGCGGATGTGGGTTTTTCGGCCCGTGGCCGGCTCCTACCCAGAGTTGACTGTGCTGTGGGCTTAAATGGGGAGACTGGGACCACACAGTCGAGTGTCATCCACTTCAAGGATGCGTCTTTGGGTGTGTTGCTCTAATTACCTGACCCACTGCAAGTGTCTGTATATCTCGGGCTTGGTTAACGCCGGGATATCATTATGACAGAAAGCGTAGAGTACAGCCTTGTCACGCAGTCCCAAACCAAACTGAACCTCCATAGCAACATCGTCATCAGCATCGTCATCCTCCTCCTCCTTCATCGTCATCAATATAAACAAAATAGTCTCAAAGTCTGTGGCCTTTCATGTCCTGCTCTCATGGTGACTTCAGTTTCGATACCCCGCCACTTCCATGCTTATGGTGAGTCCTGTCAATGTCGTCAGTGTCGGTAGATTCATTGGGAGCTGTTGTTTGAGGGACGTGGTGGCGGTCTCCACTCTGGGAGGGACGCTCACTCAGCCTGGCTCCGCGACTAAGCCATTATTGTCGTTAGTAGGGGGCTTAGTAGGTGGTGGCCTAAGTACGTTAAAACAGAACAGGCACCACCGAAGTGACTCAGCAGCAGTGCAGGGTCTCCTCTGGTGTGTGGCCTCCTGGCGACCTAACATCGATGGTTCCGTGTGGACTGCCGACGCTGGAAATGCGACGGACGAACCCGGGTGTGGCTGTGTATTGGGGAATCTAAATGAGCGGCGTGGGAGTAATGCCACTGAAACGGTGCAGATGATGGGGCAGCAAAAAAAAAAAAAAAAAAGAAAAAAAGTTAACTGTTGTGTGTTTTTGTTTGATAAAATGCTGTTTGGGACAGAAAAGGATGTGTTATTTGTATGTTCATATGTTCAACCGGAAGGTTCTCCTTTTTATTCTTTCTTTGATTTTGAAAATGGAATTGCTTTGCTTGAGGAATGTTTAATTGACTTTGTTCTTGCTGAGGAGGTTCATGTTATTTTATGTGGAGATTTGAACAGTAGAACTTCGTATTTCTCTCATGACCATTTTGACAATATTATTTTGGATACACAGTATAAGAGTAGTTCATACATTTCTAAACGGTGTTCTGAGGACAATCATTTGAATAACTATGGTAAGTTATTAAGCATGTGCACAACTTTAGGTTTATGTATATTTAATCGTTTATGGAAGGCGACCTTCAATGTTGTTATACATATATTTCAGATTCTGGGTGCAGCGTTGTTGATTATTTTATATTTTCAAATGACTTATTGTCTTGTATTTATGAATCTTGTGAATTTATGGTACTTGAAAGAATAGACTGACCACCTGCCTGTCATAGCCAAATTTGTTTTTTTTCAAATGAGAACACGTTTGTTACAACTAAAACAGAGAAGAATGTTGAAGTAGTAGAAAAAATTGTTTGGAATGAAACAGAAGCAAATGTATTCTATGATAATTTGTCCAGTGAAGAATGTTGTATAAAGATTGATATGGCTATCAGTTTAATAACGGTGGATGTGAACGATGCTTTGAATGTGTTTAATGAGTGTATTAAGGATTGTGCTGAATGTATGAAAAAAAACGTATATTTGTTGGTAGTCAAAGGAAAGAAATGTAAAAGAGCTACTGAGAATTAGTCGAAGGTCAAAGAAGGTTGAAGACCAACAGAAATACACAATAGCCAGACGTGAATATAAAAATCTACTAAAAAAATAAAAATAAACAAGTTTAATGGTAAAATGCTGAACAAACTTGTTACGTCAGTAAGGAACCAGAAGGAATTTTGGGATACAGTCCATAGTATTTCATCTAAACGTAAAAGACCTAAATGTAAGATAGATATTGACATATTGTTTCAACACTTTAAATCTTTGTTGGATATAAACGTAGAAAATGTTAATCATATCAAAGAGTCTGAAGGTGACGTAAGTGATGACTTTATGAATCGTCCAATTTCAAAAGAAGTACAGTTAGCCTTTAGAAAACTTAAAAAATAGGAAAGCAGCTGGGCTAGATGGTATCGTTAGCGAATTACTAAAAAATCCAAACAATAATGTAATGGAGTTTTTCTTAAAGTTATTTAATACGCTTTTTGATAATGGAGAGTTTCCCTTAAGCTGGACGGAGTCAGTTATTATGCCACTCTTTAAGAAAGGGGACATTTACGATCCTAATAATTATAGAGGTATATGTCTTAGTGATATAAGCAGTAAACTGTTTGGTTTAATAATTAATAATAGACTGCAAGAGTGGGTAGAGGAAAATGATATTACAGGTGAACATCAAGCAGGTTTTAAAAAAGGACACTCTACTATTGATCACATGTTTACTCTATTAGCACTTATACAGAAGCAGTTCTCATTCAATCGTAAACTTTACGTAGCTTTTATAGACTTTGAAAAAGCGTTTGATTCCATTAATCGAAATATTCTTTGGCTTGTTTTGCTAAAAATGGTATTAAAGGTAAATTGTATAAGTATATTAAAAGTATGTATGATCATGATAAAACAAGAGTCAGATGTGGTGCTAGCTTTACTGATTATATTGATTGTACGGCGGGCGTTAGACAAGGAGACCCATGTAGTCCCATTTTATTTTCTATTTTTATAAATGAACTAGCAATGGAAGTTATTAACTACGGAAGACATGGAGGTACTTTTTTGTGTGATGCCTTTGAATTGTTCATTCTCCTCTTAGCTGATGACATAGTTTTGATTTCAGAAACGGTTGTGGGACTGAAAACTCAATTGAATAACTTATATAAAGCCGCAAATTCTCTTTTAAGTTAAATATTAACGTGTCTAAAAGCAATATCATTGTCTTTCGAAAGGGTCGTTATTTAGGTGCAAGGGAAAGATGGTTTTACAACGGTGTGGTAATACCTATGGTAAATGCCTACAAATATTCAGGAATTCTTTTCTCCACACGTTTAAGTTTTGTTGCTGCATGTAAAGATCTCGCTAGTAGGGCCAAATGTGCTTTATTAAGTATTATGCAGAAGCTATTTGCTCTTAACAATAACTCATTTGAATTGTTCATCAAACTCTTTGATTGTCAAGTTCAGCATGACTCAGAAATATGGGGTTTAGATAAAGCTGTGTTCCACTGTGAAGCTGTTCATTTGTTTGCTATAAAAAGATATCTGGGCGGTGATAAGCGAACCCCAAATGACCTTGTATATGGTGAAACGAATCCTGTATATATAAATTCTGCAGTTAATTGTATACACTACTGGCTAAGAATTTTGCAAATGGAAGATTTTAGACTACCATATAAAGCTTACAAATTGTTATACGATTTAGATGTAAGGGGTAAAAAGAATTGGGCTACAGACGTGCGTGTTTGTTTGAATATGGGTTTGTACATGTATGGTTGAGTCAGGGAGTGGGTTGTGAAGCTGGTTTTGTAAATGCATTTCGGCAACGTTTAATAGATTGTAGATGGCAGGATTGGAATCGACATATTTACACAAGTGAAAGGTTTGGTGTGTATAGAACGTTTTGTGTTTTGCATGATTTAAAGCCATATTTGCGTTTAAATCTGGAAAGACATTTGAAATATGTGACGACGAAGTTTAGACTAGGTATCTCTGATTTCACTGTGCATCACTTTAGATACAAAGAGGTTAGAGATTCTGATCTAATGTGCCCTATGTGTAAACAATCAAAGGAAGATGAAGTGTATTTTGTTCTCAGTTGCGAAGCACTCAAAGATATTAGAAAGAAATATATTCGGCCCAAATATTATCGACACCCTTGCCTCTTTAAATTGACTTTATTGTTATCTTGTACTGACGATAGCGTTGTTAGAAATGTGTCTATTTATCGTTATAAAGCCTTTAAGTATAGAGAAATTGCTGTTCAAAGATTTGTAACATTTCTTTCTGTATCTTACACAGTCCTTATGTTCATGATTATAGCTCGTTAGATATTGTTCACATTCCCCTTCACGAGGGGCTGGGGCCTAATGTGAATAAACCATCTTCAGTCTTCAGTCTCTCTCTCTCTCTCTCTCTCTCACACACACACACACACACACACACACATGCCCCCGCAAACGTGGGCAGTAATCAAGCTCGATTCCTATACTTGATTCTTTCCAAAATGTGGCTGCAAATTAATGCCACGTAAACAGATCACATCGCCCTATACTGCAATTTAAAGGCTCTGAAACAAATAATAAGTAAAACGACCGAACAAAATTCACTGTGTTATTCTGAAGACTTCAGAAGATTGTCAGAAGAAATAGCACATCGCCACGAATTGAAGGCGGCAGGGGGAAAGGGGGCGGGGGGATTTCGCACTGATCGTTTCCTATTTCACAATGTTTGGCCATTATAGGATGCACTGGTATTGAATTAAAAGCTAAAGTAACTGATTTAAGTCTGCCGTAGTACAGAGCAGTTTTTCTGCTTGTCACAGCTTGACAAGAAATCACAATAACCAAAAATATATAGTGTCTGAATATGGTCTTGAAAAGAAAGTGATCATTTTTTTCTTTTCTCCATCAACTTTTCTTTCAACTTCTTGAATGGTTTCAAAATTTCGCTTTAGCGACAATCCTTTGTGACATGCAGACGCCATGATGAAATGGCCTATAAAATCAAAGCCTGACACCCTCCTTCCCCTTCACCCCACCCTCGTCTCTCTAGCATTTCTCCTCCGTCTAGAGTCATTGAACCTTTGGCCCAATGTGAGTCGACCACTCTGTTTCGAGAATCACAGGCACTCGCTTCACCGGACATTATAATACGATTTTATCGCTTATGAATTACAGAAAGGACGTTTACCATACAACAAACATACAGTAAAAAGTACTGTGAACTTGTAATCTACCTTCGTGTATGTGAATCTGTGTAAGAAAATGAAATAAGCTGAGGGTTACGCAGCAAGTCAAACACATGTGTAAGGGCGTGATTTCTATTTAGAGCAACGCACAGAACACGGTCCCCCAGACATACCACCAGCTCAGCTGACCACTTTTTGAATAGTGTCGATATGAGCCCACCATCCAAGGCAGAAATCTTCAGAGCCATCGAGTCCTGAAAAAATGGGAAAGCAGTAGGCCCAGATGGCATACCACCAGAAGCGATAAAGGCAAACATCCCAACATCCACAGAGATGCTTCACCCAGTGCTTCAGAATGTATGGGAGCAAGAGGAAGTGCCGGAAGAGTGGAAAAAAAGGCTATCTAGTCAAACTACCGAAGAAAGAGGACCTCTCTTCTTGTAATAACTGGCGAGGTATCATGCTGCTATCGGTCCCAAGCAAGATCCCAACCAGTTTTGTGCTGGACAGACTGAAAAACGCCCTAAATGAAAGACAGCGGCAAGAACAGGCAGGCTTCCGCCGAGACTAGTCATGCACCGATCACATCGCTACTTTGAGGATTATTATTGAACAGTCAGTGGAATGGCAATCCCCTCACTACACAACCTTTGTCGACTTTGAAAAAGTCTTCGACAGTGTAGACAGAAAGGTCATCTGGAAGTTGATGCACCACTACGGCGCACCACTGAAGTTCATTCCCATCATCCAGCAGCTATACGAAGACTCGACCTGCCAAGTCATCCACAATGGGAAACTGACAGACCACTTCATGGTCCAAACAGGCGTGAGGCAGGGCTGTCTACTGTCACCTACGATCTTCCTGCTAGTTGTGGATTGGATCATGAAGAAGACCGCCGAAAATGGAGGGACAGGGATCCAGTGGACTATCACCAAACAGTTAGAAGACCTGGACTTCGCAGACGATGTATGCCTCCTCTCACATAGACACCAACATGCCCAGGGAAAGCTAAACAGACTGTCTGAAGAAGCTGAGAAAACGGGTCTAAAAATAAACACCGGGAAGACAGAGCTCAGGAGAGTAAACAATAAAAGGCAGGATCAGCTCCATCAGTGAGCCAGAGAGGTTTGTCTACCTTGGCAACGCAGTGACCAAGGACGGAGGGGTGGATGAAGACATCAAGAGCCGCATCAACAAAGTGAGCCATGCCTTCAACACCCTGCAGCCAACTTGGAACTCCACATTTCTTTCCACTCACAACAAACTGAGGATCTTCAACACCAACGTTAAAGCAGTCCTCTTTTACTGCTCTGAAAAATGGCGAACAACCAAGACGAACACAAACAAACTACAGGCCTTCATCAATAGATGCCTGTGTCATATTTTAAACACCAGTGTGAGTGTGCGTGTACGTGTGTGTGTGTGCGTGCGCTTGTGTGTGTGTGCGCCCACGCGCGCGCATATGTATAAATGTGTAATTATATTGTTGTTGGTCGTGTCAGCAGTCACGACATGGTCCTCCATCTCTGAAGTATATCTACCATCACATCAAGAACAGCAGAAGCTTCTTGTCAGTACAAGCCGAAATAATCGACACATTTTGCCTTTTAATCTGAAGCCGATTTCTGTTAGCCCATTTGTGTGTGTGTGTGTGTGTGTGTGTGTGTGTGTGTGTTGGTTGATGCGGCGGTGACTGTTTCATTTTTCTTTGATGGAGTGTCCCGTCGGACTGACGGATGAGTAGGCAGGCAGGCTTATCTGTTGGTGTAGGTCCTCGTATGTTGCAAGGGAAAACGTCTCCAGAAGTTGAGCCCTGCTTCCTTCGCTCACGCTTTCCCTTAATGACCAGCGTTCTCTTGTTTTCAAACGTCTTTATGCCACTAGGGCACAGCATCCTCCAGCGAGAGCGGTCAAGGGCATCACTTTCCCAGGAAGCGATGTCTATGTCACAGGCTTTGAGGTTTGTCTTCAATGTGTCCTTGAAGCCCTTGCAGGGTCTTCCAAGTTCGCGGCGGCCTTCCTACAGCTGGCCATGCAAGAGCATCTTGGGGATCCTGCTGTCTGTCATGCAGACAACGTGTCCTGTCCAGTGTAGCTGGCACTGGATCAGCAGGCTTTTGATGCTGGGCAGGCCGCTCCTCTCTAGGACCTGGAGGTTGGAGACCCTGTCTTGCCATTTTATGCCGAGGATCTTTCGTTGGCATGTCTGGTGAAACTGCTAAAGTTGTTGAATGTGACGGTGATAAATCGTCCATGTTTCACAGCAGTACAACAAAGTGGTCAGCACAACAGCTCTGTAGGTTTTCATCTTGGTGTTGAGCCCGATGCCTTTATTTGTTCCACAGCCTGTTGTTGAGTCTGCCAAAGGCAGAGCTGGCCTTGGCGATGCACAGCATCACTTCTGCATCAAGGGCTCTGTTGCTGCATAGGGTGCTGCCCAGGAAGCAAAACTTGTCGACTGACTTGATTTCTGTGTCAACGATCTTGATTGCAGGTGGTGTGTGTGTGGGGGTGGGGGTGGGGGGTAGGGTGGGGGTTGAGAACCTGTCCATAATGAACTGCATGTCCTCATGGGTGTGTGTAGCAAGCGTGCAGTCATCAGCAAAGAGGAACTCTCTCAACAGTGCCTCAAACACCCTGGACTTAGTGTGGAGTTGCCGCAAGTTGAAAAGTTTGCCATCTGTGCGAAACTGAATGTAGATGCCCCGGTCACAGTCTTGGAAGGCGTCTATCAGCAAGGCAGAGAAGAGAATGGAGAACAGTGTGGGTGCCAGGACGCAGCCCTGCTTCACTCCATTTACCACAGGGAACGGATCCGACGTGTCAGTATTTTCCTGTACTCTCGCCTGCATGCCATCATGGAATGACGCAATCAGTCGAATTAGGCTCTCTGGGCAGCCAAACTTTAGGAGGATCTTCCACAGACCACGGCGGTTCACCATGTCAAAGGCCTTAGTCAGGTCTACAACGACCATATGGAGCTCCTTGTTCTGCTCACGGCACTTCTCTTGCATCTGGCGTACGGCAAACACCATGTCACATGTTCCCTTGTCTGAGCGGAAGCCACACTGTGCTTCAGGGATGACTGTGTTGGAGACATGGTCTGTTCAGTATGATGCAGGCGAAGATCGTGCCGGCGATGCAGAGGAGAGAGATTCCACGGTGGTGATCGCAGGATGTTTTGTCTCCCTTCCGTTTGTAAATGTGGACAATTGAAGCATCCTTGAAATCCTGGGGGACCTCCCCTCTCTCCTAGATAGACTGGAACATGGCGTCCCTAAACCACAGCCCTTTACCACCAAGTGTACCTTGTTACAGCTTGGCGCTGTGAGCAATGATGTGCAAAATCTTTAATATCTCTTGACAAATTAAAGCTCCTCTCCACCGCTAATGCTATCACAAACTTGGCGCTGCGAGCAGGGTCATACAAGGACAAGAGGTTGTACTAACAGTCACATAGGGATATTTTAACATAGGAGAAGAGAGAAGACAGTGCAGCAGGTACACAAGTCCACAAGAAGAAACGTCGCCCCATCAAGATGGCTTCATCCGACTTCCTGCCCGAACTCCCAACACTATCTGGTGAGGAAAGCAGCATAGAAGTCGACGACTTCATCCAGGAGGCCAGACTGATACTCCAGCTACAGCCCCTGGATGATGCAACAGCCTCTCTCTGGCTGATCTCAGCCCTTGCTGACCGAGCTCGCCAGCAGATTGTCAGGCTGCCAGCAACCCAAGTGGACACCCCAGCCAAGATCCTTGCAGTTCTTGATGAGAACTGGGGAGATCAGCGAGACGCCACAGAGCTTGCCACCACCTTCTTCAACAGACAGCAGCAGCCCAAGGAGACGATTGAAGAGTACACATCCCATCTTCAGCACCTATGGGCTAAGGTCAACAAGGCTGAAGATGGGGTGATCCAGGTGTCAGCGACCATCCTCCGCGATGCCTTCGCCAAAGGTCTTCAGCCAGCCACACTGAGGCGCGATGTCAGGTGCTTCATCAGAAACCACCCTGACACCACCTTCAAGACGGCAAAGAAGGAGGCCCAGCGATGGGTGTGGGAGGACAGCCACGCGTATGACACCTGCCCCAGCGTTGACAACACCACTGCTGCCCGCCTACAGTCTCAGCTGGTCACACTCACAGCTGAGAACACCAGCCTGCAGTCCCCCAGGCCAGCACATCGCCCACATCCTCCAGGACTAGCGCTACATCCTTGCCGCTGTGCTGCTGACCGCACCCCAGACCCATGCTGTGTCTGGTGTGAGAGGTCCAATCACACCAAGGACCAGTGTCGCCACAAGTGACGCTACCAGGCCGGTCGACAGAATACTGACGACAAGCCACCAGTTCCAGCCCACAACCAGTGTGTTCCTATCACACACACTGAGCAACATGGACCGACACCAGCTACTCCAGCTCCAAACCAGCGACGCTGACGCTGTGGTCCCACACGTGTCCCCACCTGTACTCAGCCCCACGCAGCAGAGGCACAACCAACAAAAATTACCTGCTGTCACGCCGACTCACCCAGTCCCACTGCACCACAAGAACAGTAAGGTGTCACACTCAGACTCTGACACTGACACTGACAGTGGCGTGTGGCTGGTCAAGCCCAGACCTCGACCCAGGACATCAACCCTGCGAGCTGCACCAGAGCCACCTCCACTTCCACCAGATCCTACACCAAGAAGGTCCCTACGACTGACCTCCAGAACTGTAAACTCTGTTAGGTAGGACTGAAGAAACATTTTACAGCCAGAGCTGAAACAGTGTTGCATATGTTATCTGTCATATCATTCCTGTTCATGCTTTAATTTTGTTTTCATTTCAGATAATTCTACATAATTCATGTTTTTTTGTTTGTTTTTTTATTCTCTTCTTGCTTAATTTACCTGAAATGAAATGAAATGAAATTATGGTGCTTAGAGCCTCGCCGACCACTAAGGCCATCTCAAGGCTATCGCCGCGTCAATAACTACTACAAGGATAAAAAAAAAAAACCCAATTAAAACGAGTCACCACTTCAAACTTTCCACTCCAAAGTTAAAAAAACAACAACACTTCCATAGTTTAAAACCTTCAAATCTGGTTAAAAATGTTCACTTCTTTTAAGAAGTCCATCAGCGCCCACGGAGGGACATCACGAAACAAAGTCTTCAAAGAAACCGCCGTGTAATGTCTGCGTCTAACGTCATGCAGATTCCAACAGTCAAGGAGCACGTGTTTCACGGTGAGAGGCTCGTCACAGGGAATGCATCGAGGGGCCTCCTCCCCCTTCAGCAAGTAAGAATGAGTAAAAAAAAAGTGTGCCCCGTACGCAGTCTGCACAGCACAGACTCCTCCTTTCTGTTCTTCACCCCCGAAGGGAGGGTCTCTTTTAGGTCCGGACGGATCTGGAAGAGCTTGTTGTCCGTCTGGGTGTTCCACTCCTCTTGCCAAAGATCCTTAACGTAAGTGTTCACCTTCTGCTTCATGTCTGTATAGGGTACAAAGGATCTGGATAATTCTTTCTTTACAGCGTTCCTGGCCAGCAGGTCCGCCCTTTCGTTACCACGAATGCCAACATGTCCAGGAACCCAGGCCAACACAACCTCGTATCCTTTCTTCGTTGCGAGAGTAAAATCTTCATAAAATTCCAGCAGTTTGGGATGAGTGATATTCCTGCAGGCTATCGCCTCCAGGGCTGACAAGGAATCGGAAAAGATCATGAATCTCTTTTGTTTCGAAGAGAGAACCATTTTTACCGCCAGGACCAGTGCGGTCAGTTCCGCAGTGTACACCGAGCTGTCAGACAGGATGTGTTCCGTTGAGGGCCGGTCAGGAAAGGCGGGACAGAACGCTGATGCAGCGACTCCATCCTCTGACTTGGAACCGTCAGTGAAGATGCTTTGAAAAGTGGGGAATTTGTGGCAGAGTTCCGAAAAGTAAGTTCTGTAGGCCAGAGAACTGGTGGTGTCTTTACGGTATGAGGCCAGATCGAATCGGACCTCAGGTGTTGTAAAGGTCCACGGAGGGCTGTCAGGGAACTTAGAGAAATCTGAGATGCCACCGACATCCAGATCGGCATTTTCTAAGTGCGGCTGAATGTGGAGTCCGAGAGGAGGTATGCAGTTTGGGTTGTCTGTAAATTTCTTATCGAAAGGGTTGTTTAATACAGCGTCGTAAGCAGGGTTTGTAAGAAAACAATTTCAAATAATAATTCAGGGTCAGCTTCAGTCTGCGGTTGGAGAGAGGCGGTTCCCCCGCCTCTGCGTACAGGCTGTGCACAGGGGTGGTGCGGAAAGCACCTAAGCTGAGACGGAGCCCTTGGTGGTGTACAGGGTCCAACAGTTTCAGGTAGGACGGTCTGGCCGAGCCGTATACCACACTTCCATAATCCAGTTTGGACCGGACCAGGGCTCTGTAGAGGTGCAAGAGAGTTCTCTTATCAGCACCCCAGTTCGTGTGTGCCACAACTCGGATGATGTTCAGGGCTTTTTGGCAAGATACTTTCAGCTGTTTAATATGGCTGAGGAAGTTCAGCTTCTGATCAAAGACGACCCCAAAAAATCTGGCTTCCTTGACCGCCGGGATGGTGGATTTTCCCAGACGGATTTCAGGGTCCGGATAGAACTGGCGAAAATTATGAAAATGGATGCATTCAGTTTTGGAGGACGAAAATGTGAAGCCATTCTCCTCTGCCCAACACTGGATTTTGTTGACGCAGAGCTGAAGCCGTCACTGGATGCTGGCATACGTGCTGCCGGTTGCATATAAGGCAAAATCGTCCACGAACAGCGAGCTGTCCGATCCCTTCTGAACGGATTGAACGATGTCATTAATTTTGATGCTGAAAAGAGCCGGCGACAGGATGCTCCCTTGCGGGACACCCAGCTCCTGCTCGTGAATGTCGGACAGGGTGGTGCCGAGTCTCACCTGGAATTGTCTGTCTTGTAAAAAAATTGTGGATGAACTGAGGCAGGTGTCCTCGGAAGCCGAGCTTGTGCAAGTCCGAGAGAATACCAAATTTCCGCGTGGTATCGTAAGCTTTCTCCAAGTCAAAAAATATGGCCACCACATGTTGTTTGTTCACAAAAGCATTTCTTACAGTGGTTTCCAGACGAACCAGATGGTCAACGGTAGAGCGATGCTTGCGGAAACCGCACTGTTCTTTCGCCAGAAGTCCGTCGGTCTCTAGTTTCCACATCAGTCTACCGTTGACCATCTTCTCCATCAGTTTGCAGATGCAGCTGGTCAGTGCAATTGGGCGGTAGTTGGAGGGGTTCGAGGGGTCTTTTCCCGGTTTCGGCAGCGGGATTATGAGGGCTTTCCGCCAGGAGGGTGGAAAAAAGGCTGTGACCCAGATGTGGTTATAAACTTTAAGCAGGGTGTCCAGACAGGTTTGGGGAAGGTGCTTTAAGACTTTATAATGGACCTCGTCCATTCCTGGACAGGAATCCGTACAGGTCTGAAGGGCAGATTTAAGTTAATTCATTGTGAAAGGAAGGTTGTAATTCTCTGTGTTGTCGGAAAAGAAGTTACATGGTGTTTTTTCTGACAGGTTTTTGGTTTTAAGAAACCGAGCAGATTTGTTAGCAAATCTCGAGTTCTGTTCAATTGTGGAGGCAAGCAAATTGGCAACTGCTTTCTTCTCTGTGACCAGAGCGTCTGAAAGTTTAAGATGATGAAAGGTCGGGCATACGTTTTTGCCCTTAATTCTTTTTAAAACCCTCCACACTTTCTTCTTGGGTGTGTTGGAGGTTAAGGAAGAGCAAAAATCTCTCCATGACTTCCTCTGGCTCTTTTTAAAAACATACCTGGCTTTCGCCCTCAGCTGTTGATGGGTTCGAACGCTATCGCTCTCCGGTCTCCGAAAGACGCGTCGCTGCGCTCTCTTCCGAGACTTACGGGCCTCCTGACATTCCGCGTTGAACCAGGGCGTTCTAGGGACCTGAGGCTTGGAGGTAGACAATGGGACTGCTGCTTTGGCACAATCTAAAACGATCCGAGTCAGAGTGTCAGCAGGGTCCTTGCTTTTCAATACTGTTTCTTCCTGCAGCTCTGCTCTTATCTTCTTGGTAAAAAAAACTCCAGTCTGCTTTGTCATAGTTCAGGTGGTCAGGCAGAGAGTCACCTTCTCCATCTGTGGGGCGGAGGACGACAGGAAAGTGGTCACTCCCGTGCAGATCGTCGTGCACTTTCCACTCGTAGTCCAGGACCAACGATGGATCGCAGACTGACAGATCTAAACACGAGAGCTTTCCAGAGGGCAGATGAAGGTAAGTGGGAGACTTGTCGTTAAGACAGCACAAGTCCATGTCGGAAAGAAGGTTTTCCAAGAGAAGACCTTGGGCTGATGTCATCTCACTTCCCCAGAGCGGGGAGTGTCCATTGAAGTCGCCCAACAGTAAAAACGGACGTGGGAGCTGGTCGACCAGGTTCATGAGGTCCTGCCTCAGAACACGGACGGAAGGAGGAAGGTAGAGAGAGCAGACAGTGATGGTTTTCTCAAGTGTGACTCTCACTGCCATCGCCTGTAAAGGGGTGCTTAAAAGAACTGTACTGTATAAAAGGGACTTGTGAATAAAAAGAGCGACACGTCCCGTCAATCCCTCTTGCTTCGGTTGAGCGGGTTTAAAAACTGAGTTAAAACCAGACAGAGATAAAACCTTGCCATCTCTTTGCAGAGTCTCCTGCAGCACCAGCACTGAAGGTTTCAAAGCACGACAAAGCAGCTGGAGTTCCTGAAAATTGGCGTAGAAACCCCAGATGTTCCAGTGGATCACTGCCATTAAAAAGGTTAAAAAAATAAAGCAGCAGCCTATTCCATCGCTATCCCCTGCTCCTCTGCTTGCGGTGGCTCAAGGTCGGCCAGGATGGAGTATTTATTTTTACAAATTACTTTTTCGGATTCCGACCGAGTCGGAATATCCACGACCTCGGCCCCTCCCGATCCCGCCGAGGCCGCAACCCTCCCCTCCTTGAGCTTTGGAGGTACGGGGGGTTTCCGGCCACTTCCGCCAGCCCGAGGGCCAGGCAGACGAGAGGCGGGGCGAGGGGTGCCGGGGGGTGGGGTGGGGCGGGAGGCGGACAACGTACCTCCTCCCGAGGTTTTCCGCTCCCGCCCAGCAGCCCCTGAGGACTGCCGCACAGGATGGGAAGGGGTGGACACAGCGCCTCCACCCAAGGCCAACGGTTCCGACGAGGTGGGTAAGTCGTCCGTCTGCGTCCCTGTGGACGTCGTCTGGACCGCGACGTCCACCGTCCTGGGTCTGACGACAGAGGCGTACGACACCTTAGGTGACGCGGCCTCCACCTGTTTCTTTGCCTCAAAGGATAACTTCTTTTCTGTCTTGACCTTCTGGATTTGTTTTTCTTTTTTCCAGGCGGGGCAGTCTTTCGATGAGGACGGGTGGCCACCTCCGCAGTTCGCACACCGGGCTGCACTGACGCAATCGCCCTGGTGCGCCGCCTTCGAACAGGTGCCACACGCCTCTTCCTCCTTACATCAGTCTCTCACGTGTCCGAATTTCTGGCATTTAAAACATCTCAGAGGGGACGGCACATACAGGCTTACACTAACTATCAGGTATCCGACCCGAATGTCCTTGGGGACATCCGGGCAGCAGAAGGTGAGGAAGAAAGTGTTGGTCGGGACTCTGTCCGACCCCTTCCTCACCGTCACCCTGTACACGTCGGTCACTCCCTGAGAGGACAGCTCACTCTTGATTTCAGCCTCAGACACACCTTTCAACTCCGGGCATCTGATGACCCCCTTTGAGCAGTTGAGACCTTTGTGAGGGGAAACCTTCACCGCCCTATCCACGAAAGTGGTCGCCTTGAGAAGGAGCTGTGTCTGCCTTTTGGACTCTGTCTGCACTAAAAATGCTACGCTCCTCAGCCTCTTGATGGATTTCAGCGATTCTGCCAGACACTGAAAGCCCTTCTGGATAGCGAAGGGGCTGAGAGCCGACAAGGGCTTGGCGTCATCAGCGCCCTCCATCACAAGCCACGATGGCCAAAATCCAGAGGTCTCAACGACCTCCGAATCGGAGTCTGAGTCGTCCGTTCCCTGCCGCCGTCTTTTTCCAGAGTTAGGGGTGTGTGATTTTTTGGAAGTCATGTTGAAAAAAATTTAAATTCATCCCTCCATTACCCACCCACCATGGGGTCCAACTTAGGGGCCAGGGTCAAGGGAACACCAGCTTGACCCCTTCCAGGTTTCGGGAGGGATATACGACCAACAGTCTAGCTCCAACGTGTTCCCCCCCGATCATGCCCAGCTCCCGGGGACAGAGAACCGAGCACTACGGGGGTTATCTTCACTAGCCACTAAACTGCCAGTCTTGACCCAGCCCCACGAAGGGGTAGCCGATTGACACACACGGGCCAATGTGTGCCGCCTGTCTTAGGAGAGGTCCGAGCCAAAGGGATGTGTTGAGAGCAGCGTGCTCTCTCAATCCCCAGGATCTCATTCCCCTCCATCACAGGTCGCGCTGCACGGCAAACACGGCGGGCCTGAAGAAGGCCGCAGAGAAAAAAGAATGTGGAAAAGAAGGCTTGATGGGGAGCTGAGGACAGAAAAGAGGTGGTAAAAAGAAGAATAGAGAACAGCGAAAGGGACAGTGGGTCACGTTTAGTTTGGGCCTCACTCACGACCTGTTCGGCATGGGAAGCCCTATCAGGGGCATCAGTACAAAACCACCACTTATTCAGCCCTAACAGCTACGATGGCTATATAGGCTGTCAATTAAGACCTGGGACCAGAGCACCAAACCCCAAGAAGCACTGATGCCCCCGCCGACATAGCTCGCTCGATCACTGGCCACTAAGCCTCCCGACCACGACAAGGTAGTGACCCTCCCGGGAGTGGGTCAAGAGAACACCAGCCTGACCCCCTCCAGGTTTCGGGAGGCTTAATTAACCTGTTATCTAGCTTGTCACTTGGTCTTAGCAATGCAAAGTATGTGTATGAACATGCTCTCATAATTCATGTTATAATCTATGCTGTTATACATGTACGCTACTGTACAAGTGTGTCTGACAGTGATATCACACATAGACTGATAGGCACACAAATGAATGCATTCCATCTTCATAGTGTATTTTACCTAATTGGGACCCCTTCTCTACATCAAACTGTTCAACGTTAAGTTAGGATGCATTCAACTAAGTCCAAACTCTTAACTTAACCTGGCTAAAGCCACTTTGAATATAGAAGTAGGGTATTGTTCATAAGAATATTGCAGTCACTACAAATTTCTCTCTGCTATTAGTTATCAACTAATTGTCTCCTTTACCTGCTCGAAAATTCTTGTTTCATGCTCAGCTAAGTCTGCTCACAAGAATTACTTTTAATTAACCATCGCGGACGATGGATTTCAAAAGATGGGTGGAGATGTAACCAAGAGCTATGGTTGCTTCAAAACTTGCTTCACGCACAAGCTGTATTATCAGAGGACAGTTTTCGCAAGTAACTCACCCACAGAATGTGTGACGCCACTCCCGGTTTGAACGCAAAGCCGCTTACGTCATTTTGTCCTCCTCGCCAGACAACCTACTCACAGCTCGACCAGTGTTGCGTCGCGGTACGCTATTGGCTGAGCTGGAATCTGTGTTTCTGCTCCACCGTATTTGATTAATACCTCTTTTGTCAGATCAGTAAACTACAAGCATTATATACTGGCAGAATCGCTATGTATAGTTGTAAGTACTATTGTGTAGAATGTGCTGATGATTTGTAAATTGTATTCTTTGACTCAGTACTTGTGTTCATATGAGTATGTTCAGTTAATTCTCTGTTCAGTTATTGCTTTGACATGTTAGTCACAGCTCGGCTATGATTGATCTAAATAATCACCATGTCGTCGTATGCTTGGAGCAGTGTTCCATTTAATTCTTAATGTCACAGTCAGTGACGTCTCTGGACGCTGATAGTTTGTTCGAGAATATTCTAGTGACTGCTTATGACGCGCTCTTTCTCATTTGCTGTCACTGATGAAGGTTACAGTGTTTCACTGATTCTCATTACTCTAAGATGTGTGTAGTATTCTGTTGTGGTGATTACAAGATTGTGTTGGATTAATATCAGTTATTGGTTAAAACCACCTGATATGTATCAACCTGATAATTGTAATTTAGTTATCATGCTCTCTCCTATACGGCCTACTCCAGAATAGTGCTACATGATAAACTGATTCATTTGAGTCACATTGACACAGTATAAGTTTTACCTAAGTTTTCCCTGTCAGTGTACTTTCACTAAATCAGCATAGCTTCAATCTCTTTAACTGCACTATTTAAATGTATTAGAAATGTCATTTGATGTCGGTGTTTGGTCTTCACACATGTGCATGACCAAGTGGTAGTCTTTCCATGTAATATGTATACATATGCTTTACTATTCACATGTGCCGACATGTTGTGCTAATGACATTTGTGTGATTCCAGGCACTGTCTTATCTTTTTATGACTTCTTCTTTTCTTCTCTTCTTATCATCTCTTCTCTCATTATTTGTCATCTTTTCTTATGTTCTTATAACTATTGTAAATAAAACAATAGAAAAACCCATTTGTGACTGGCCTCTATATATTCCTGGCCTGTGCGCGGGAATTCTTGTCTCAGTATCCTTTTATACAGTAAATCATTATTTAGTTAGTTCTTTTGTACCGTCCCCTATTAGAACCACTCGGTTCATAGCACGGCTACATAAAGTAGAAGAAAAACTGGTCCAAGGACAGATCCCTGGGGAACTCGAAATTCTAAGGGAGCGGGACTTGAGTGCAGACGGTTCACAGTAATAGTCTGGTTCCGGTTGGAGAGGAAAGAGGTGGACCAAGTGAGAGCCGTGCCAGACACACCAAAGAATGGGAGACTCGGTTTGTCAAAATGTTATGGTCAGCGGTATCAAAGGCTGATGACAGATCAAGAAAAGAAAGAAGAGAAATATCATTTTTGTCCAGGGCTGTAAGAAGGTCATTGACAATTTTCAATAAAGCACTTCCAGTGCTGTCACCAGCACGACAAACTGATTGCAAGGAATAGAGCAGGTTTGTTCATATTGAGGTGTTCAGAGAGTTGCAGGAGAAAAATCTTTTCAGTTATTTTGGACAGAAAAGACAGATTGAAAACGGGTCTAGTTTTTTTTCTCAGATTTTCTCGATCAAGAGATGACTTTTTCAGAAGTGGTTTGACAACTGAATTTTTAAACACAGATGGAAAGGTGCCAGACAGTAGGGAGTTGTTAATGTTGGAAGTGAAATAAGGAAGCAGAATGTCAAGGCATTCAGAAAGAAGGGATGAAGGTAGGGGATCAAGTCCAAAAGATTTTATTACAGTATTTTTTCAATATAGTGTCATGTACAGTTGATTCAGACACAGGTTAAAAGGCAGCGAGGGGAGATCCAGAAAACGTGTAGTGCACAATAGCGGGCTTTAAACAAGAAAACAGAATCAGAATCAAGTTTAGTTCGAATATCTCTGATCTTTGATAAATAAATAGATAGATAAATAAATAAATAAATAATCAGCAAAAGCCTGGGGAAGTTCTGCTTGGATGAGCTAACAGATACTGGTAAAGGAGAAATTTATGAAACACGTTTGTTGCTCCCTTGAAAGTTTATTTCCGTGGTGTGTCATTTCTTTGTTTTTAAAGTGTTTATATATATATATATATATATATATATATATATATATATATATATATATATATATATAATTTCCATAATCATTTGTTCCGAGTTTTGCCAATTGTAACATGTTCCGAGATTTTGCCCAATGGCATGATCACACTGACAGAAAGACAGGGAAAGCTTGCGGGGGATATATACCAAAGATTTTGCATGAAAAAATTGTTTTTAACACTTGACTGAAATAAACTCAATGTATAAGCGTACAGACACACAGACACATTCGCACGCCCCACTCCACTGCGGCACGCACACATGCATGCACGCACACAGACACATACAAACACAGTCATAATGCATGCACCGGCGCGCGCACACACACACTAACACACACACACGCGCACTGACACACACACACACACACACACACACACACACACACACACACTGACACATGCTCGAGCGCACGTGTGCAAAAGTATACATTATATTCATAAGCATGAACCCAATGTACAGCATACAACTAGCGTATATGATACACATATGCACTTACTTGCCGGGTGCGGCGTACGTGCTGGCTATAAACAAGAAAACAGACACAAAGACACGACATAATTATATAAACAGATAGACTCACAGACACAGACACACCCCTCACCTCTCACCCCCTTCCCCACACGTACACTTACAACTTCACACACACACACACACACACACACACCGACAGAGAAGACATGGAGAGGCACAGGCCGAGAGAGTCGGAGAGCGAACAAGACAGAGGGAGGCAGGCATACATACAGACAGGCACTGTCACGTAGGCAGACATACAAAAAGCAGCGGAGGGGATGAGAAACAGAGCCAGAAACCGAGGGAAACAGACAGAGAGGGTCAGATTGGCAGATGAAAGATATATATATATATACAGAGAGAGATTAATCCTTCCATTATGGCAGGCACTGTGTGATCAATAGCTTGACATATTTTCAGACTATCGAAAGTCCGAGACCAATGCCACGTTGTATAAAAATAAAAATAAAAGGTGTGTCGGATTGATGACACGTCGGTTTACTGCCCTGCAGCACCATTGCTACGTCAAACTATCGCCACATCTAACTTTCATTCAGTGTCGGCGGATGGGACGTTTCGTGATAAAAAACGGGGGACATTTTTACAGTTTTCAGAATGAGGCTAAAACGCAGGCAGGGGAATATTTTGGCCGCTGAAAATGTCAGCAGGGGAGAAAAATACGGAAAAAATTGTTAAGAATGCACAACAGCGCCTGTACTTTCTTCGGCGCCTCAAAAAATTCGGAATTAAAAAAGAAATGATAGTTGATTTCTACCTAGCAGTCATTGAAAGTGTGCTAACTGTAGTATGATGCATGCATGCGTTTGTAGTGCTTTGTGTAGCGAGACGAGCTAAGGGAAATAACTCCGGTTAATATGAACTGGGCGGAATAAACGTGGCTTACACAGAAGCACTCTGTCTGGACTCCATTTGTCTCTTTACATAATATTACATGGTGGCCGCGGTCTCATCGACCCCCAAAACATGGCAGAAAACCAGCAGGCAAGTGACAACAACGGTCATCGACCCCTCAATCTCCCCACTCCCAAACCGTTTGACGGCACGCCAGCGAACTGGCTGAAATGGCGCCAGCGTTTCGAAAGATACTGGACGGCGTCCGGACTGATGAACAGATCACGACGTGAACAGGTGAGCACCTTTCTGTACACCATGGGAGAAAGTGCTGACGACATTCTTGCCACCTTACGTGTAAACGAGGACACAATTGAATTTAAAGACTTGCTGCAGGCTTTCAATGGTTACTTCAACGTGAGAAAAAACATCATTGTAGAAAGAGCAAAATTTAACAAACGCTCACAGGCAGTCGGAGAAACCATTGATGCATTCATTCAAGACCTCCACAAATTGGCCGACGAATGCAATTTTGGCGACTTGAAAGAAGAGTTAATAAGAGACAGAATCGTGGTTGGTGTTATCCGGTGATGACACTATCAAACGAGCTACAGTCGAAAGCAGAACTGACACTGGCCCAAGCTGTCCAACTCAGCAGGCAGGCAGAGGCCAGGAAAGAAAGCCAGGAGCTAATCAGAGGCAGCCCTTCAGTCAACCTGGTAGACAGGAAACCACCTGCCACTTACAACCAACGCTTCAACTCCAGGAGTCAGTACCAGCACCACAAGGCCAGCAGTGCTGTTGGCAACGTTTGTGGTTATTGCGGCAAAGAGCCACACAGTCGAGACAAATGCCCAGCCAAGAACGCAACATGCAGCAAGTGTCACAAACATGGACACTTCCAAGCAGTATGCCGCAGTAGCCAAGCTCCTCGACACGCCCATCGCCCAAGCGCAGTCCATGAGCTGTTTGAAGACGAAGAAGTTGACGGGGACAATGACTATGACAGCCATTTCCTGGGTCATGTCTACCATCTACAGGATGAAGACTGCTGGTCAGCAGAAGTCCTTGTCAATGGCTGTCCTCACACCTTCAAGTTGGACACGGGGGCATCAGTGACAGTGGTTGGAGAAAAATGGGCAGCCTCACATACTTTGACCAAGCCCACCAAAACCCTGAAGGGACCAGGAAATGCCAAACTGAACATACTCGGCACCTTTCAAGCACAGCTGCAGCACAAAGAAAAGACAACAACAGAAACGCTATATGTCATCAAAGGACAGACATACTCCCTCCTCAGCAGATCAGCCTGCACCAAGCTTGGCTTAGTTGCACGCATCCACAATGTGACAGACAACGGATTTCAAGCAAGAATTCCCTCAACTTTTCACTGGTCTCGGGCTGCTGCAAACCCCTTACTCCATTTCCCTCAAGCCAGAAGCCCGTCCAACATGCCTGTATGCCCCACACAAAATTCCCCATCCACTCGTCCCAAAAGTCAAGTGCGAGATCAACAGAATGATGGAAGAAGGAGTCATTTCCCATGTTACGGAACCCACCAGCTGGTGCTCGGGAATCGTCATCATTCCAAAACCAAACGGGGCAGTCCGCATCTGTGTGGACTTGACACAGCTGAACAAAGCCATGCAGCGGGAAGTTCACCCCATGGCATCAGTGGACGAGAGCTTGGCTAAGCTGTCAAAGTCCAAAGTCTTCACCAAGCTTGATGCTCTTGGCAAGTACCTCTAGACCCTGGCTCAAGGCTCTACACCACTTTCGTCACGCCCTTTGGGCGATTTTGCTTCAATCGCCTCCCCTTTGGCATTAGCTCAGCCAGTGAAGTGTTCCAGCGCCTTATGTCTCAGATCCTGGAGAATATCGTGGGCGTCATCTGCCACATGGACGACATCCTCGTCCATGCAGAGGACCAGCAAACACACGACCAGCGCCTGAGGACAGTCCTGCAATAACTCCAGGAAGCTGGCCTCACCCTGAATGACAAATGCGAATTCGCAGAACTATCAATTAGGTTCCTAGGCCACATCATTGATGCAAATGGCATCCACGTGGATCCAGCTAAGGTGGAAGCCATCACTAGCTTCCCACCTCCCACCAACATCACTGAGCTCCAGCGCTTCCTTGGCATGGTAAACCAGCTAGCAAAGTTCACGCCTAACCTTGCTGACATAACCGCACCACTACGGGGCCTACTCTGCAAGGACACAGCATGGACATGGGACGACCAACTCCTCCTCTCCTCCTCCTTTGTTCGTGGGCTGCAACTCCCACGTTCACTCGTATATACATGAGTGGGCTTTTACGTGTATGACCATTTTTACCCCGCCATGTAGGCAACCATACTCCACTTTCGGGGGTGTGCATGCTGGGTATGTACTTGTTTCCATAACCCACCAAACACTGACATGGATTACAGGATCTTTAACGTGCGTATTTGATCTTTTGCTTGCGTATACACACGAAGGGGGTTCAGGCACTAGCAGGTCTGCACATATGTTGACCTGGGAGATCGGAAAAATCTCCACCCTTTACCCACCAGGCGCCGTCACCGGGATTCGAACCCGGGACCGTCAGATTGAAAGTCCAATGCTTTAACCATTCGGCTACTGCGCCCGTCGGGACGACCAACAAGAGGCAGCTTTCCAACAAACAAAACGCCTCCTCACCTCTACACCAGTCCTTGCTCACTACAGCCCTGACCGAGAGACAGCCATTGCAGCTGATGCTTCCAACACAGGGATCGGGGCAGTGCTCTACCAAACACAAGACAATGGCACACGACGACCCATCTGCTTCATTTCAAGATCACTCACAGATGCAGAGAAGAATTACGCAGTCATCGAAAAGGAAGCCCTGGCAGCTACTTGGGCCTGCGAGAGACTGAGGGAATACGTCTTGGGACTGAAGTTCACCCTGGAAACAGACCACATGCCATTGATCCCCTTGCTCAACACAACAGAACTACACAAGATGCCACCACGGATCCAACGTTTTCGCCTCCGTCTCATGCGATATGACACCAAAGTCACCCATGTGGCAGGAAAAAATCAGATCACAGCAGATACGCTGTCACGCGCACCAGTTTCGCTACCCGACAAAAATGACGTCAACCTTATTGAGGATACAACTGCACATGCCCAACAGTGCATCAACATCCTCCCAGCATCAGCTGAAAAGTTACATCGAATACGGAAGTCACAAACATCTGACCCAGAAATCACCGAAATTTGCAAGTACTGCACCAATGGCTGGCCCGTCTACTTACCTCACTCTCCACTCCTCCAGCAATACTGGACCAACAGACAGCACTTCACAGTCGTCGATGACCTGCTACTCTTTGATGATCGCATTGTCATTCCCCGTGACCTGAGAATGGACATCCTCAACCACCTACATGAAGGACACCAGGGCATCACTAAAACCCGTGCCTTGGCCTCATCTTCAGTTTGGTGGCCTTCCATCTCCTCCCAGACAGAAGAAATGGTCAGCAAATGCCGCACCTGCGCAATACACAGGCCAGCCCAAAAAGAGCCATTACTTCCCTCTTCCTTCCCCGAACGCCCATGGTCCAGAGTCGGGATGGGCCTCTTTGAACATGATGGCAAAATGTACATCATCATCATTGACTACTATTCTCGATGGATTGAGATTCGACCCTTAGAAAAAACATCAAGCGCTCACACCATCGTCAGGATCAAGAGTGTTTTTGCAGCCCATGGCATACCAGACGTTGTTATTTCTGACAACGGTCCACAGTTCGCCAGCACAGAATTCAGGGCGTTTGCAGCAGATTACGGCTTCACCCACACCACGAGCTCACCACGATACCCCCAGAGCAATGGTGAAGCAGAGCGCACAGTCCAAACAGTGAAACAGATGCTCAAAAAATCCAAAGACCCCTATCCAGCCCTACTCCTCTACAGAGCCACTCCATTGCGCAACGGTCTCTCCCCCAGCGAACTCCTGATGGGGAGGAAACTTAAAACCAAACTTCCCATCCTAGCCTCCTCCCTCCGCCCATCAACTCCCGACCACTCTCTCATCCAAGAAAAAGAGAATGACATGAAATCAAAACAACGAACACTCTTCAACAAACACCATGCTGCACAAGAGGCACCTCCGCTCAAAACAGGAGAATCTGTGTTCATTAAAGACTTGAACAAAACCGGACAGGTTGTAGCAGAACACCACAATCCACGCTCCTTCATCGTGGCAACAACGCAGGGCACGATCCGCCGTAACAGGTCACACCTAGTGGCCATGCCTGGTGAAGCCCATCCAACACTGCAGACAAACACTTCTGCAGGGAATGCCACGTCTTCGGGTTCTCTTCCACCACCATCACCACCTCAGCAGATCCCTTCATCGCCCAGACAGCAGCCACCCATACAGATGGCCACGCCCAGAGCAACACCCACGGCCCCAGGATCAGCTGTCAACAACACACCAGGTCAGCACCGCACCAGATCAGGCAGACCAGTCAACAAACCAGTGAAGCTGAATCTGTGAAAGTGTACCCAGCAGATCTGAGAAAGGCCCATTAGGCTTATCTGTACTGGGAAAACAAAGTGTAGGAAGTGCAAATGTGCTCCCATACAGGTCTGAGAAAGGCCCCTGTGGCTCACCTGTCTTGGGGAAAACAAAGTATTAGGTTGAAAACTTCACCAGCACAACAAACTTAATTCACCCCATAACCATACCAAAGTGTGGAACACAGTGCAACATTGACATATATATTCTTGTGTGTGTACATGTACATTGCTTCTGAACACTTACCAGTAACCGCTGATCTAGTCACATGTCATCATCAAACGTACACTGGTACCAAACCCAAAACCCACACAAATATGTTTAACGTATTGTGTTTGTTTTTGACATTTTTTTTTTCTTTTCTCCTTTTCACAACAAAATTCTCTTGTCACTAAAGGTTTCAAAGCATATCCCATGATATGTATCCGCCCACAAGCCATAATTTCCTTATTTCTTTGGAAGGAAACTATACGGAATTGATTGACATTGTTACGAATCAGTAGAAGGGGGAAGAGGAGAGAAGTGAACACTCTCACAAAAGAAGCTCAGTGAGACTCGTAGTGCATACTGCATGATCTGCTTTAAATTCATTTTTAGTTCTTTGTGTATCTAGATGGAAATGAACAGTACCCCACACAAAAAAGGGGAGTTGTAGTATGACGCATGCATGCGTTTGTAGTGCTTTGTGTATCGAGACGAGCTAAGGGAAATAACTCCGGTTAATATGAACTGGGCAGGAAGGTGGCAGAATGGTTAAGACGCTCAGCTGCCAATACAGAGAGTCCGTGAGGGTGTGGGTTCGAATCCCGCTCTCGCCCTTTCTCCTAAGTTTGACTGGAAAATCAAACTGAGCGTCCAGTCTTTCGGATGAGACGATAAACCGAGGTCCCGTGTGCAGCACGCACTTGGCGCACTGAAAAAGAACCCATGGCAACGAGAGTGTTGTCCTCTGGCGAAATTACGTAAAATGAAATCCACTTTCATAGGTACACAAATATGTAAGCATGCACTCAAGGCCTGACTAAGCGCGTTGGGTTATGCTGCTGGTCAGGCATCTGCTCAACAGATGTGGTGTAGCGTGTATGGATTTGTCCGAACGCAGTGACGCCTCCTTGAGAAAGTGAAACTGAAACTGAACTGGGCGGAATAAACGTGGCTTACACAGAAGCACTCTGTCTGGACTCCATTTGTCCTTTTACATAATATTACACTAACCATCGCTATTACTGCTTGGTGCGGAAACATTTCCAAGGCAGAAGTTGCAGCCCTTAACAGGATCGTAAAAACTGCCACCAACATTACCGGTGCTGATCTACCTTCTCTAGAAGACACATATGATAAGCGGCTACTCAAAAAAGCAAAATCAGTCAGCCAGGACGAATCACATCCAGCTTTTAGGATTTTCGAGATGCTCCCCTCTGGTCGACGGTACAGAAGTATAAGGACGAAAACAAATCACTTCGCCAATAGCTTTTTCTCCAAAGCAGTCAATGTCCTGTCTCTCGAACAAATCCAGTGTGATACATAGAATTGTGCAACCAACAACCATCTACCGAAAGATCTAGTCATCAGCTCTATCCACATGCAATATGCAGTTTCTGTTCAAACGTGTGTGTTTGAGTGTGCATGTGTGTGTGCAGTGCCTGCATGTGTGAGTATGCACAAGTTTTGATGTTGATATGCACATGTATGTATCCTAATTTTTACTGTATCTGTGTTTGTGTATGATTTTCGATTTATGTTCGTATCTTGTTATGTACTATCTCTTTCTCTCCCCCCCCCCCCTCCTCCGGCAGTACGGGAGCGATTGTTCATACCACACTGCGCGCATGTGAAGTCTGACGCTGCTGTGTCTTGATTTGGGCCTTTCTCTCTCCTCAGTCTGTTATCCACAGTACGCGTGGCAAACATCTGTTCGAACTTGGAGAGCCCTCTCTGCACTTCAGCGGATCGCTCTGAGGCTCCCAGGTGTTCAGGTCGACGTACAAGGCCTTATATCACTTGCAGACGTCTTTATCTTCAGCGTAGTTGGGCGCAACCTGTGAGACGTTTTCCCCCAATCGTTTTTATCTATCATTCACTTGTACAAGCGAAAGGGGAACCGGCAAGTCTGTGATAACCACCGGGGCATTTCCTTGCTCTCCATCGCAGGATCCTACTAAACCGCCTCACAGCACACCTTGATCAAGGTCATTTGCCTGAGAGCCAATGTGGATTCCGGAAAGAGCGCAGAACCACCGACATGGTGTTTGCTGCAAGGCAGCTGCAAGAGAAATGTCAGGAGCAAAATGCTGATCTGTTCTCCACCTATGTCGACCTCACTAAGGCCTTCGACACCGTGAGTAGAGAGGGACTGTGGAAGATCATGGCCAAGTACGGATGCCCTCGGAAATTTATTTCCTTGGTCAGCCAATTCCATGAAGGCATGCCAACGCTGTTCAGCCTCATGTTCTCTGCAATGCTTACTGATGCCTTCAGAGATGGCGATGTTGGAATCGGCCTAAAGTACCAAACAGATGGCAAGCTGTTTAACCTCAGAAGGCTTCAAGCAAAAACGAAGGTCATGACAGACATCATCAGAGACTTTTTGTTTGCTGATGATTGTGCCCTCAACGCTGGATCTGAAGCTGACATGCAACTCAGCTTCGACAAGTTTGCCACTGCCAGCAGGAACTTCGGCCTTACCATTAGCACAAGGAAAACTGAAGTTCTCCATCAGCCAGCCCCAGGGAAACCCTACATTGAGCCCAACATCACAGTCAATGGTCAGAGACTCAGTGCGGTGGAGCGGTTCACATACCTTGGCAGCACACTGTCACGAAATGTGACCATCGACGATGAAGTGAACGTCAGGATTGCAAGAGCAAGCGCAACTTTTGGTAGACTCAATGCAAATGTCTGGAACAGAAGAGGCATTAGTCTTGAGACCAAGCTAAAGGTCTACAGAGCAGTAGTTCTCCCCACACTACTGTACGCCTGCGAAACTTGGACAGTGTACCAACGACATGCCAAGAAGCTGAACCACTTCCACACAACATGCCTCATGAAGCTACTGAACATCAAGTGGCAAGACAGGACCCCAGACACAGAGGTGCTCGCAAAAGCCACCCTTCCCAGCATCTTCACCATCCTGATGCAGTCCCAGCTTCGCTGGGCTGGACACGTGGCGCGCATGCCAGACCATCGGCTGCCCAAAAGGCTCTTCTATAGCGAGCTGCAACAAGGGAAGAGATCACACGGAGGTCAGAAGAAGCGCTTCAGAGATACTCTGAAAGTCTCTCTGAAAGCGTTTGATATCAACCCTGACTCCTGGGAGGAATCTGCAGGGGACCGTGACAAATGGCGTGCTGCTGTGCACAAAGGCGCCAAGTTGTGCGAGGCCAACAGGACTGCTGCAGCTGTTCAGAAGAGGCAGGCCAGAAAGTCACAGGCAAACAAGCTCCCTGACAAGGGTATGCCTGTCTTTGTCTGCCCCAACTGTCAGCGAACATTTCGTGCGCAGATTGGACTATTCAGCCATCTGCGCATTCACAGATAGATTCATGAGCATCCTCCCCCCCACCCCACCACCACCTTCCCCCCCTCCCCCAGCTGGATGACAACGATGGTCATCATCGATCTCGATGGACACACCACCAGTTGGGCGCAACCTGTGAGACGTTTTCCCCCAATCGTTTTTATCAAATAGTGCCAGCTATTGATACGGAGCGATCAAAACAGTAGTGCTATCGACATGTAGCCCTATTGACGTAGTGATCATGACACGTAGCTCTCATGAACGTTGTGACGTGCACGTAATGTTTATGACAGATAGCTCAATCGATGCGAACCAGTCTTTTCCCAAGGTTGTTAAAGATGTAGGTGGCCCTAGTCTTATGACTGCCAGTGAGCAGGAGTTTGAACAATATTGGCATTGTACCGAATCTGATTATGACAGGACGAACGCTTGCTTGTTGGACTGCGAAGTTGGTCAGTTTACCGTCCACTCACAGTGCGATTTTGATAGAGTAATAATTTTTCCCCAAGAAAAGTAACTAAGTGTGGCGGGTCTTTTTAATTTTAGGTTTTACTGTGTCAGTGTGCATAAATATGGTGTACCTGGTATTTTTCTGTGGGGAGGTAAAACTCAGTTTGAAGGCCTTGCACATAGTAGCACTGAAAGTATTTCTTAATAGCCAGAGCTGCAGTCATGATAGGGAAACCTGTCTGGGGAAAAAATTCACATAAAGAAATTTTCAGTTTTGTTTGTTGCCACAAATATAAACCATCCCACTGAAATTCCAGTTGTTGTGCAGTGCTGAAGGGAACTCACAGACCATTGTTATTCAGGTGTACATTATAGGCCAGCTGACCACACAAGCACCTGTCAAAAGAACTGTTTACAGGCTGACAGTCACACGTACACGTAAAAGCCCACTCATAGACAGGCCAACGAGTAAACGTGGGAGCTGCAGAAAGAAAGCAGAATCGGAAAACAGTCTTGTTGGAAATTCTTACTTTAAACAGGTAAAAACATTATTTAAATGGTTCACCCATTTTCATGTCCGTATAGGTTTCACGTATTGTTCATCGATTCAAGAAAGCAAGACATTTTTTTTTTCATGTCTGTTCTTGTCAGTCTGTTCTTGGTTGAAGATGGTAAATGATAAGATGATTCTAAGTCTGTGCTTGTCAGAGTGTCTGGACTGTGTTTTGTTCTGGGAGACACTGAATATTAGACTGCATGATTCTTCTTGGTTCAAGGCGTTGTACTGAGACACAAAGATCAGGAGAATTCAGTGTCTGCTTGTCAGACTGCGGTTTCGCAGCACTGACAGGAGGGTTTTAATATCCATAGTTCTCAGATTGTCTGAGATTAATATCATTTAGTTCCAACAAAGACAGCATTTTACTGTCTATGATCATTTCTGGTTCATGATAGGGAGAAGGAAGAGATTTTTACATCTGCATACCACATGTTCTTGGTTCATAGTGGTAAAATGAGGATTTGATCAAATATGGTTCTTGAACTTTTCTTGGTTCTAGACAAATGTTGTAATCTCTGTTCTTCTGTGACTGTTTTTGTTTAAAGGTGGAAACGACAAAAGGATTGGAATGACAGTCTGTTTCACGGAGTGTTCTTGGTTCATGGATATAAAGAAAGATTGTACGATGGAATCTGTTTTAATGGATGTTCATTGAGGCAGTATGGCAAAGGTAAGCGGATTTTACACCATACTTTTCATAATTTTCTTTATTCAGTATGACTTCATTGTCAGATTTTCCCAGATGCTCTTGGATGAAGATGACAAAAACCAGATGATTTTAATGTCCATGCTGCTCATCTTCACTGGTTGATGGTGACTAAAAATCTCATGCCTGTGCTTTTGATTTTTGATACAAGTTGGCAGTGTATTTGCTACTTGGATTGTTGTTCAGAAACACATGGATTTCAGTGCTGTGTGATTGTACCGGATGGTTCAAGACAAGAAAAAAAAGAGATTTTTCCATTTCCTTCTCAGATTCTTCATGGTTCAACGTTATGTGTGTGTGTGTGTGTGTGTGTGTGTGTGTATGTGTGTGTGTGTGTGTGTCTTTAAATTGTCTACATTGTTGTTGTTATCATTATTTCTAGTTTTATCTTTTTATGTCTGATACATTACTTGATGTACTCAATGACATGATCTCTTTTAATTGTACTCTTACCAATGTTTCAAATTATTTGTGTATGTTTATGTGGGGATGTTTCAGTGAAAGCCTTTTGTGTTGTTGTAAAGCGCATAGAGCTACAAGAATATGCGCTATAGCACAATGTCTTAATGGTGATTATAACAGCAGAGGCCAAACATCAGAATATGCAACAAACCAGAGGCTACCACACTTTAATGATCACACCCACAAACTATCACAGCAATAAAACAAATCAGACAAGCACACTAAACATGTAAATGTATGCACAAACAGCTATGGCAGAGTGAACCTGGAACTATGGTTATCCTTGTGGACTCAGTGCCTGGCATTAATTACATACTCTATTTGTATGCACACATACAATCCTCACTGCTAATTTATTGTTAAACCTGTGAGAGAAAGAGAGAGAGACTCAGAGAGAATTTTATGTGTTTTTTAATTCATTTGTTAGTTGCTGGTTGTTGTTTTTTTTCTTTTTCAAGGGTGTGTAGCCATCAGAAAATTATTGCTTAAACTTAATTTTCTGCTTGTACTTTACTGACACATATACAAAGCATAAACACTTTCATGTGTGTCTTAAATATGTGTACATTAACATGTCACTGTGTGCATGTGCATGCATGTGTATGTGCATGTATGAGTGGTCGAACATGAGCCTATAACTGAGGATAAGTCTGTATGATAATGTATGTGTGTACATGCTTATATGTTTAGTAGTGCCTATCCCATCACCTCTATCTTTGTGGATTCAAAATACAAAGAATTGGATGTTGAACGGCACTTTACTTTATTGATACCCTTTCTGTTCTCTTAGGGTAAAACATTTAATGATGTCAAAGAATGACCAAAACACAAATGGTTTCAAATACAATAGAAACTGTCAGAAATTATTGTGTATAAATATTTAGGAAATGAGTTTGCCAGCTGTGATGTTTTAACTCTAGCTCTCAAGTGAGGTAACTTCTTACAAAATTCAAGAGAACTATTCAGGAGGCAGCTAAAAAAAAAAAAAAAAGGATTCATCTAGCTGAATATGTATTGTGCAAAGAAATTAATTAACAAGCAGACAATGTTTAAGAATTCATGTAACTACAGATTTAATTATAAAATGGTTGCACCAATATATCATTATCAGTATAGGTGTGAATGGTGAAGAAGTAAAATCATTGAGTTGTTCATGGATGAATTTTGTTATACATAAAATTATTTGGATAGGCAAACAAATAAACAACAAACTCACGATATATAACATAGGAAAATGTATGTAAAAGCTAGGAAAAAGTATTCACAGTACAGATAAAGAAACAGATTATCAGACAGGGAGGAATGTAAATACATACTGACACAGTCAGGGCAAACAAACATGACACAAGGGGGAAAAAGACAATTCACAGTGAACTGACAGAATGCAACTATGTTCAGATACACAATCACGTAAGTGTAAATCAATAAATAATAAGGGGAATTAAAAAAAGTATATGTATATATAGATGTTGGGCTCACTGATTAAATATTAAATCTCTCTCTCTCTATATATATATATATATTTATGTATATATGTATTATGTGATAATTATACATAAATAATCAGCTGAAACCAATAAGGCATGCTATCAGCAAATTATACACACACACACACACACACACACACACAAACACACAAACACACACACACACACACACAACCAAAGTGAATAAACTGATATATATACAATCCCAGAAAATGCGCAGATTGAAAAGTGCCTGGACTATGAGGTTAGACCAATAGACACATAATGAAGACAGTGACACTGTGTAAGAAATAGAATTGAAAAATGTAAATAATCACAAGCAAGACAAATAGACAGATACACAATCAGGAAAATATTTAATTCATAAACTGATGAAGGCAAAGAAACAGAAAAGGTGGAAAACTCAGAGACTCTTTCTAGATAAACAAACAATTAGGAGAAATAAACCACAATCATGTTAAGTACACTGTCACACAACCACATCAAATGCAGGGTAATACAGGTGAAGCTATCAACATCAGAAACCAAATCCTGGTATCTAAAACCTTGAAAATCAGATAAGAAATTTGAGTTTGTAGAACACTTAAACAAAAAACATAAATAATAATCTGGGCCTATGGGATATTTTGTACATTGATAATATTAATAATCTGGGACATTTGAATAATAACATTTTCATCACTAGCACCTTAAACTATGCCACAGAAAAAAAAACATCTCAAGACTGGTAACTCTACGAACAGGCACCAGCTGTTTCACTTAAATGATCACTTCATTACAAAAAACAAAACAAAAAAGTGAAAATGTATAAACTTATTATAAAGAGGAAGAATTTATCCTTTCACTCATTTCAGTTAAAAAAATGTAAAGAATCAAATAAAACAAAAAACATTCAGTACACACACACACACACACACACACACACACACACACACACACACAAAAGAAAGGCCATATAACAAATCCTACTTACAGAATGAGCAGCTAGCAACCAGCACTATTACAAATGTTAAAGTGAGCGAAAGAAAACGGGAAATTTCTGGCAGTAAACTTCCAGTTGGTAGGTGGGTACTGTTTATAGTTCTGAAAGGTACCCCTGCGTCCCCATCTGTTTATTTATTTCATGCTGTTTATAGTTCTGAAAGGTACCCCTGCGTCCCCATCTGTTTATTTATTTCATGCTGTTTATAGTTCTGAAAGGTACCCCTGCGTCCCCATCTGTTTATTTATTTCATGCTGTTTATAGTTCTGAAAGGTACCCCTGCGTCCCCATCTGTTTATTTATTTCATGCTGTTTATAGTTTCATTGCCAACAACAGAAGTAGTGACAGTATATTTAAAGAAAGGCAACAAAGGTGCTGAAATGCTTCAAAAACAAGAAGAAATAGATCCCCCAAAACACAAAACAACTCAAAATCCAAAATTAACAACCCTAAATAAAACATGATTTCCAGGTATCAAAGACAGAACATTCAGTAAGAGGCTCTATTTAATTTGATCACTGAGTTTAATAACACAGACATGCAGGATTGCCCTAAAAAACTAAATATATCAGTACTTTAAAGCAAGACCAGACACAAAGACAGGTCTACAGACACGATAAATGTGCAATAGGACATGAGATCACACCACTAAACTTCATCAAAGTCAAACTATTAGCACACACAAAGGGCACCAGCCATTCTCCTGATTTTTCAAGATTTTTACAAGTTAAAGAATGATAAGAAAAAAAAGCTCCTAGTAATAAAAAACAACAAAACCCACATGAGAAATGAACACCACAGAGTAGGTAGCTCACCCTTTTCCCAATGTTTACAGTTCCACTGTCTAATCATCAGAGTACAGAAACCAAAGAAGCATATTCTCCTCAAAGTATATAAACAAGCAGAAAAAAAGGGGGGTGTGGGGGGTGTGAGGGGGGTTGGGGGAGGAGGAGGGGGGTAGTTGGGAAGAGAATGTACTGAAAAGACAAAGGAGAAAGAACAGAAAGGAGGACAAAAATGACAGAAACATAAGAGGGCAATTTAAAAAAAAAAAAAAAAAAAAAAAAAAAAAAAAAAACCTAAAGAAAAAGGAAATTTATTTCTATCACACATTTCCCAAATGCAGTTTATAAATGAAAAGAGACTCTGACATCCTTACAGAGGAATGGAGGCACCAGAAACTCCCACTGAATGTATATTTCAAAAAGTGAAAGATATTTGATAAAGAATATACCTGGCACATACATAAAAAAACAAAACAATAACAACAACAACAACAACAAAAAATTTCAAAAAAGCTATGTTGGAAAGAAACTACTGTCGATAAGGGATCTTGAGCATATCCCACACAAACTATGTGAACATATTCACATAATGCCTACCAAGTCATCCAGACTGTGGAACCCAAATGCTTGCGGTGCTCTTGTCTCCTTGACATCCTTGCCCTTCAACTCTGACCCCACCAAGTACTCCTTCCCCAGTTTACCTTGAGCCCAGGTCATGACCTCGTCAATGATTGGAGTGCCCAAGCCCAAAATCTGGGCCATGCCCTTCACGATGGTAAGGCCAAAGGGTATGTCCTCAGATAGGTAGCGATGTCGAAAATCTGGCATGTACTGCCCAGGGGATATATTTTTCATGGGGTGAACCAGACCTGAAGAAAGGAAAAGCTCTGATCAAGGTGTGGACATGACACACTTGCCTCCCCTTCCTTAACACACTCTCTCTATCTCTCTCTCTCTCTCTCACACACACACACACACACACACACTAACACACTAACACACACACACACACACACACAGAGGATAAACCTTGTTATAACTTCAAACTTTAAAACCATACCAACTAATTTTGTGACTGGGTTTGTGAAAGTTCAGTGTTAAAGTTCAGCTGTCACTACCCCAGTTTCACACAGGACAGGACTTGTTCAAAACATTATCTTTCATCCCAGTGTCAGCCAGACCCATCAGTTCACAAATAATAGAATACACTGTGTAAAAAACCTTCCCTACAAAATATAAGATAATAATAGTGACCAATTATGAAGTCCACAAACAGATGAAAACAATATGTCTCTCTTCTCCAATGTATCTATATATTTATCTATCTCTCTCTCTATATATATATATACACAGTGTGTGTTTCTAGATTCTTAAATCTACATATTTTGAAACTGAGGAGGAGGATACTAATAATGTCAAGCATATAATTTTTTCCAGCTTGTTGTTATTTTTATTTTTATTTTTAACCTTCGCTGGCTGTCGCTTTTGACTACACACGGAAGCTCATGTGGGTCGTCCACGACCCATACCACAGTCGCTTTTGACTACACACAGAAGCTCATGTGGGTCATCCACGACCCATACCTTTAAATTTAAGAGACAAAAACCTGTATATTCCTCCAAAGCTTGTGTGGGTCGTGCATGACCCATACTTTGCAAAGAGACAAAAACCTGTATATTCCCCCAAAGCTTATAACAAAATGTAGAAAAGGAAAACATATCGTAACAACTGATTACACACACATGCGCTCGCACACGCATACACAGACTCACACAAACACATACACTCAGAAGAAACACATGCTCACGCATTCACACACACACACACACACACACACACACACACACAGACACTCACACACATGCACACACAACTGATCACACACACAAACACATAACACCACATGCACATACATACAAACCCTACTTATGCACACAGAAACAGATAGAGAGAGACTGAGACAGAGAGAAAGAGAGACTGAGACAGAGAGAAAGAGAGAGAAAGACAGACAGCGAGACAGAGAGAGATATGACTCATAGCATCCTATACATGCACAATCAAAGATATTCAGTCACACAGGTACATGCTGTTAGAGAAAGGGATGGAAGGGGGTTATAGCTGAAGACAGGTGAAAGGGACGGGGTGGGGCGGGGGTGGTGGGGGGGGGGGTATAGTGGGGGTATAGTGGGAGAGTAGTGGGGTAGTGAGGCTATTGAAAGTAAAACTTCTTTATTGTCCTTCACTAATTGCAAATTAAGCCTGAAATCACTATTAAAAAGGTATGGATCATGCATGACCCACACGAGCTTTCAAGGGGTGACCACGTTTTTTCCTCTTTAACAAGCATGGGTCATACACGACCCACACAAGCGTCCGTGTGTAGTTAAAACGCCACCTTTAATTACTCATTAACTAATTAATTAATTTTTTTTCATTTTTTGGCAAAAGTTGGCCTTTTAGGTGTAGGAAGCATTTCTGAAATTTCATAGAAAAAATATTAAGAATTGGCTGAGATATATGCGCTTTTGTACCCTTCTGGGTTGTGTACGACCCACGATAGCCAGCGAAGGTTAACTGCCCCATCATTTACACCATTTCAGTGGTTTTACTCCCCCTATATAACCACACCTGGTTTATCTGCCTCACTTACAGTGCTGGCAGTCCACAGGGAACTATCAAAGTTGAGTCACCAGGACGCCTGTACTGCTGCTGTCACTCCAGTAGTGTTCCTTTTTTCATGTGTGTGTATGTGTCGTGTTATTTTTCAGACTTTTTTTTCATCACTTGTGAAAACACTACACAGTAAGGACTGGATGTGACCAGTTGATTTATGTGAGGAACATAAGACATAACTTATTATCTCAAGAGCAATGACATGTGAAATAACTCACTGAAAGCAAAAGAACAGGAAAGAAAAGCAAACCCTCCATGAATGAAAGAATGTACCAGGTTTATGGGTATAGGAATATGATATAGAAATATTTCATCACCATCATCGTCATCATCATGATTATCATCATCATTTTATCAGTAGTAGTAGTAACAGTAGTAGTAGTAGTACCAACCACTGTATATTATTATTATTATTATTATTACCAACCATTGTAAGAGGCGTTGGTTCTCATGGCCTTGTAAAAAGAAGATGAATCTGTAATTGAAGTGACGTAGTTGTCCTTCAGCCATTTCTCTGCATGTTCAAGTTTGTTCATCTTCACATCTGGTTTTATCTCGGCAATTTTGGCGCCAATTTTCAGGACTTCATCACTGACAGCGGACAGAAGGTTCACTGCCTCCTCACTTGCACCCTGTGGACATTTATAAACCATCCCTTAAATGAATATTCATTTCTTTCCAATTAAAACAAACAAACCAAATAAACAAAAACAGAACATCCAAAAATACAACCAAAAAAAAACCCACAACAAAACAAAACAAAACAAAATCTGCTGAACTCCACAAGCATTCTTAACGTATAATCACCACTCATAGCTGTGATTTCATCATGATCATTCTCACATACCAAACACATTACATCCAGGACCACATACCAAACACATTACATCCAGGACCACGTACCAAACACATTACATCCAGGACCACGCACCAAACACATTACACCAAACACATTACATCTAGGACCATGTACCATTACATCCAGGACCAAGTACCAAACACATAACACCAAACACATTACATCCAGGACCACATACCAAACACATTACATCCAGGACCACGTACCAAACACATTACATCCAGGACTACATACCAAACACATTACATCCAGGACCACGCACCAAACACATTACACCAAACACATTACATTTAGGACCACGTACCATTACATCCAGGACCAAGTACCAAACACATTACACCAAACACATTACATCCAGGACCACATACCAAACACATTACACCAAACACATTACATCCAGGACCACATACCAAACACATTACATCCAGGACCACATACCAAACACATTACATCCAGGACTACATACCAAACACATTACATCCAGGACCACATACCAAACACATTACATCCAGGACCACATACCAAACACATTACATCCAGGACTACATACCAAACACATTACATCCAGGACCACGCACCAAACACATTACACCAAACACATTACATCTAGGACCACGTACCATTACATCCAGGACCAAGTACCAAACACATTACACCAAACACATTACATCCAGGACCACATACCAAACACATTACATCCAGGACCACATACCAAACACATTACACCAAACACATTACATCCAAGACCACGTATCAAACACATTACACCAAACACATTACATCCAGGACCACGTACCAAACACATTACATCCAGGACCACGCACATCCAGGACCACGTACCATTACATCCAGGACAACGTACCAAACACATTACACCAAACACATTACATCCAGGACTACATACCAAACACATTACACCAAACACATTACATCCAGGACAACGTACCAAACACATTACATCCAGGACCACGTACCAAACACATTACACCAAACACATTACATCCAGGACCACGTACCAAACACATTACATCCAGGACCACGTACCAAACACATTACATCCAGGACCACATACCAAACACATTACACCAAACACATTACATCCAGGACCACATACCAAACATTACACCAAACACATTACATCCAGGACCACATACCAAACACATTACACCAAACACATTACATCCAGGACCACGTACCAAACACATTACACCAAATACATTACATCCAGGACCACATACCAAACACATTACATCCAGGACCACATACCAAACACATTACACCAAACACATTACATCCAGGACCACGTACCAAACACATTACATCCAGGACCACGTACCAAACACATTACACCAAACACATTACATCCAGGACCACATACCAAACACATTACACCAAACACATTACATCCAGGACATCGTACCAAACACATTACACCAAACACATTACATCCAGGACCACATACCAAACACATTGCACCAAACACATTACATCCAGGATGACGCACATCCAGGACAACGTACCAAACACATTACATCCAGGACCACGTACCAAACACATTACACCAAACACATTACATCCAGGACCACGTACCAAACACATTACACCAAACACATTACATCCAGGATGACGCACATCCAGGACAACGTACCAAACACATTACATCCAGGACATCGTACCAAACACATTACATCCAGGACAACGTACCAAACACATTACATCCAGGACATCGTACCAAACACATTACACCAAACACATTACATCCAGGACCACATACCAAACACATTGCACCAAACACATTACATCCAGGATGACGCACATCCAGGACAACGTACCAAACACATTACATCCAGGACCACGTACCAAACACATTACACCAAACACATTACATCCAGGACATCGTACCAAACACATTACACCAAACACATTACATCCAGGACCACGTACCGAACACATTACATCCAGGACAACACACCAAACACATTACATCCAGGACCACTCCAAATGCATCACAACCATGAACACATTTAAGACACTACCACCACATCATACTCACGACTACTTACCACCACTGTACTGTTTTGTGCTGTGTCATACTGTATGTGCTGTACTATACTGTACTGTATTTTTGTGTGTTAAATCCAGGCTGCTCTTCCCTTGGGATAGAGGGTTGCCATAGTGCAGCACAACCCCCCCCCCACCCCCCCCACCCCCATTCCCACTATTTTTTTTCTTGTATATTTGATTATAATCATTCAACAAAGTGTATTTTCTACAGAATCATGACAAGGGTAATTCTCTTGCTATCATGGATTCTTTTTCATGCATACATTACATGCTGCACACAGGACCACATTTTATTGTCTCATCTGAAAGACTAGCACCAAAACCACCAATAAGTCAAGGTCTGGTTAAGCGTTTTTTGTTGTTTAACCCCTTCACTGCTAGTACGTTTTGCTATAGCCTATGCTGAGAAGACTTTCAGAAAAACAAGAAAAACACACCAATGATTTTAATATGCTTATATTTCAAAAAGTACTGAAGATTAGTGCATAAAAGTATATATCAAATGAAAGGAAAATGAACCAAGATTTTGTTTTTAATACTCATATCTTCAAATAATGAGTCAATCTCACAGAAAAATTCCATAAAATGCATTAATTAAAAAAATTGGGACTGTCATTCCATTATGTAGGTGCTACAATATCAACCAGGTTATCAACCAGTCTTTCTTGTGACTGTTGTGATCAACCACACACACTGTCAAGGCTGAGCAACAGTGTCCAGGTGCATAAGACTCCAACACAGTCCACACAAAGAATGGAAAGGGTGTACTCACCCAGCATCTATCGCCAATAAAAACACTGTGTGTGGTACTTGCGGTACTTGCGGAAACAGTCTTCAAGACACAGTGCGGTTTGCTGGGGCAGTCTGGGCAGTAGAACCTCACATCCTTTCTTTGTCCTTCCTTCCAGCAGACTCTGCACCTCCTTTGTAGCCAGGCCTTCTGTGGGGTAGGTGGGATGACATCAATGAAGTGTCATCCACACAAGACAAACAGCGTGGTCATCTTTAGCAGTGTCTGGGTTTGGTCACCAAAAATCATGGCACTAATTACATCCTTCTGGAAGTCCAGGAGTGTACTGCTGTTGCCTGCTTTTTTGTAGATGATGTGTGCATTCAGCATGGCAATTTGTAGAAAATGCACACACAGCTATCTGTACCACTTCAGGGTTTTCCTTGTGACATTGTAGGGCTGCAGCTGTTGGTCATGATGGTCCATGGCACCCATGTTTTTGTTGTAATCCAGAATTGCTGGAGGCTTATTTACTGCCCTTTGGTCTTGCTGCTGCTGGTCTTCAGCTGCCAGTTTGTGGCAAGTTGTCAGTTCCAGATGGTCCAGGATGAACTCCATGATCATCACCATGCTGCATACCTGAAACACATTGCATAAAAGACTAAGTTTGTTGGGGTTTTGTGTGTGTGTGTGTGTGTTTTGTTTGTTTGGTTGGTTGGGTTTTTTTAACATGTGAAAAGATCATGAAATGGTACCATTTTGTTTCTGACTGTTTTCAGAAGCTGAAATACAAACACATACACACCTACCCCACCCCCCCACCTGGCCCAAACCCCCAAAACACACACACACTGAAACTGGTTCATGGTATGCCACACCCCCTTCATTCTCTCTTTCTCATACAAACAAAATGACAACACACACACACACACACACACACACACACACACACACACACACACACTTCTACAAGTGTTGCATTTACAAAGTAATTTAGGCATACAATTCTGTATATCATTCTCTGATTTCAGTTTTATAAACATCTCCCCCAACCCCCCTTCCCCCATTCTCTCTCTCTCTCTCTCTCTCTCTCACACACACACACACACAACAACAACAACAACAACAAACCAATACACTGGGGGAACGAACACACAGAAAGCTCTAGGCAAGCGACACACGCTGTCATCAACAATGAGCCAGCCAGCAAGCCACGCCCCCCTGGGCTGTGATGGTCACACACAGTACCCACGTGACTGACTCTCACTCACACTGATCAGTGACTGACGAAGCTACTTACCACAGCTAACACATTCAAAACACACACAATGCAGTCATATTCATTGTTACAACAAACAGAAAGCAAATAATAAACTGACAAACCTCGTAAACACCCACCTGCATCTTGAATCAGCTGAGCTTGTCTGTCTTCAGTTTCGTCAAGCAACTCCACCCTCCACTGTCAAAATCAGCGTCTTCGGCATCAGCTTCACACAGTTCTATCTCATTCAGTCCACAATCTTCATCTCAACTGTTTGCATCGCGAGAGAATTCTTTCAATACAAGTGCAAGTGTTGGGGTTTGTCTGCGTTCAGCCATGGCTTTGCAAACACAACTTGAGCTTCGCACAAATTTGCAAAACTTTTGCCATAAATATGACAATCCAATGAATAATTTTAGCTTATGGAACTCAGGAAATAAAGAGCTCTCAGGGGAGCTAATTTAATGGTTAACAGACTGTATTTTCTGTAATGCGGGACTCAAAACATAGAACGTTGTAACATGACGTATGGCGCACTTCAATGCAGCATTGGTGAGCGACATTTCATGACGTACGCCATACGTCAACAGCACAGTCAAGAGGTTAAGCTTAAGTAAAACTTCAGAACCCTTGCTCATTCCAGCCTTCTCCCTGTACCTACAACTCCCCGTGCCCCCTCTCCTATCTTTCCCATTTGCCAACCCCCCCCACCCCCCATATCTTTCCCCATGCCCCCTCTCCTATCTTTCCCCTTTGCCGCCCCCCCTCTTGTCTTTCCCCATGCCCCCTCCTATCTTTCCCCATGAACTTCCTCTCCTATCTTTCCCCTTGCTCACTCTCCTATCTTTCCCCACGAACTTCCTCTCCTATCTTTCCCCTTGCTCACTCTCCTATCTTTCCCTATGAACCCCCTCTCCTATCTTTCACCATGCCCCCCCCCCTCCTCCTATGTTTCCCCATGAACCCCCTCTCCTATCTTCCCCCATGAACAACCTCTCCTATCTTTCCCCATGAACCCCCTCTCCTATCTTTCCCCATGAACCCCCTCCCCTATCTTCCCCCATGAACAACCTCTCCTATCTTTCCCCATGAACCCCCTCCCCTATCTTTCCCCATGAACCCCCTCCCCTATCTTTCCCCTTGCCCCCTCTCCTATTGTTCCCCATGAACCCCCTCTCCTACCTTTCCCCTTGCCCCCTCTCCTGCATTTCCCCCTGAACCCCCCCCCCCCCTCCCCTATCTTTCCCCTTGCCTCCTCTCCTGTCTTTCACCATGAACTCCCTCCCCTGTCTTTCACCATGAACACCCTCTCCTATCTGTCCCCATAACCCCCCCCCTTCCCTCCTACCTGTCCCTATGAACCCCTTCTCCTATCTTTCCCCATGGCCCTCTCCTATATTTCCCCATGAACCCCCTCCCCTATCTTTCCCCTTGCCCCCTCTCCCATCTTTCACAATGAACCCCCTCTCCTATCTTCCCCCATGCCCCTCTCCTATCTTTCCCCATGCACCCTCTCCTACCCTTCCCCATGAACCCCCTCTCCTATCTTCACGATGAACCCCCTCTCCTATTTTACCCCAAGCCCCCTCTCTATTGTTACCCCATGCCCCCTCTCTCACCCCTGATCAAGTCTCTACCTGGTAAAAGAGCGGCTCTTCGCTGAGTGGCTTCTCATCCCAGTCTTTCCATTTGCCATACATGATTGGGGGATGGCAGAAGGACATGGCCATCAGCGTCAGTTCCAGGTAGTTGTTGGCCTCGCAGAGGACAGGGAGGGCACCCAGGAAAGACTGCAAGATCTTTGCTGGGTCTCCAAACTTGGGTTGATTTCCTCTGCCGGACACCCTTGAGCCTGTCACGGTTTCTTTCACACCCAACATGTCCACCTAAGATTGGAGGGGAGAGATTCTGATGCAATCTATATCTGATTCCTGGGGTTAGTGTTAATGATGATGGCATAATTTGAAAACTCTTGTTGCTATTGTTACTCAGCTTCTTCCCAAGAATACTGGAAAAGAGGAATATGCAATGTACTAGTGGTTACAAAGAAATCAATTCTCCATTGTGGAGTGTTTTTCCAAACAGACATGTTTACATTTTCCTTTGGGAGTTTTATAAATGTGATCTTTATTACATCTTTTAGCTGATGGTGCACAAACAGAAAACATAAATATGTAATAGTTACAGAAGCTTCTAGAAAGTTCCAGAAAGTTACTTTGTATGATATGCTTTGCAAAGCATCAAACATATCCATGTACACAGCATCCCAGGAAGAGACCTAAGAAATTCTGTCACCACCAACTACACCACCAAGGACCAACTGTCCTGACGGACTGAAAGTATTTGACTAAAACATGGGATGTGCAGTGAACTGGTTGGTGAATGGTGCTTTGATGTCTCATCTGAACTTAACAAATGTGTGGAGCTTGTGCTGTGGGTGTGCAACAAACAGCCAGACAGACATACAAACAAACATACTGTCTAAAGCACTAAAATACAGCGGAAGGGTAGTATTCGTCACATCAAAACACTTCATTCGTCATTTTTCACATTATGACATTCATCCTTGCAAAAGGATAATAGACTGAAAATTTGAATAGTTCTTTTAATGTATTATTGCACTGTGTGTGTGTGTGTGTGTGTGTGTGTGTGTGGTTCAAGCCTTTGTATGTATCACACTAGAAGTCGATAGAAAGTTCCAGAAAGGGTACACCTTCCTGTTTTGTAACCTTCCCGTCAGAACATTCCACTAATTATGATTTATTGTGCTACATCAGGAGTCAAGAACATCTGATTTCAATACAATAAATGGGATCGATTTTGGTCTATTCCTGATAGTTTGAATTCCAATTTGAGTGAGCTGAAGATCATGTCTCCATTTAATGGTCATGTAAACATTGAATTGTAAATCTTCTGCAGGAAGTAAAGACTATGAACTTGTCACCAGTCATTCCTCTTGATGTGATACAAGAAGTGATTACAAACTGCTTTTCTTCATTTTAGAGTTTTACATCCACTGAAGTCTGCTCAAAGTACAGGAGGTTGTTTTGATTGTGACACTGGTGAATACTTTACAACAGGGAGGGGGGTGGGGGATAATTTTTACCTTTACCGCAGAAATATTCCTGATTTCCTCCAGGGACACAGGAAATGAAGATAGGGTAAATACTCTTAAATGTTCAAAACTCATTAAGTCAAATAATTGTATGTTCTAGACTGGACAGGGTTAATATTCAAATGCTCGAGATTGGATAGGATAAATACTCTTACATGTTCTAGACTGGACAGTGTAAATACTCTTAAATGTTCTGGACTGGTCACTGTACAAAAGATTTTGTAGTGGATGGAGTGGAACATAATATGTGTATTGGAATGTGTGTCGGTGTATGGGTGGATGTGAACAAATCTTCTTTCACTTATCAGTTTATCTTTTCACTGGAAAATATATTTGATGGACATATCTGGGCATGCATGAGTACATGTGCACACATATTACATAAAGACACGTATGGGTGCACACTTGTGAAAGGACATGTCAAACTCAAAGTGATATGATAAATATAGATCAACATGTTTTTGGTTCTCACCTTTCTCCCGAACTCAGAAATACGACATGCCCAGGGTAACGTTTCGTAATTCAAGATGACACAGCTTTTTGCCTTTTTCTCCAGAAGGTGGAAGCACTGAAACTCAAATCCCGGCTGCCCTGGCACGCCAATAATGGATGTGTTTGGAGCCACATACTGGGCAATGGCTTCCAAATACTGCTGATGAGCGAAGGCTGGTACACAGAATATGATGACATCAGCGCCTGTTACAGCTTTGCAGGCATCTTTAGTAACTAGTGCAGGTGTCCCTTTAATCTGCAAAAAATGTATGACATAATATACCATCAAAAATATCACTGATAATGGTCTTGAATCAATATTAATATTCAAATAAATCTTATACTTATTGTGCTCAAAATAATACAAAATAAATGCACATTTAGGCAAACCAAAAAGTGGATTTGATCAGCATAAATGTTTCTGTGCAAGGTGATGATGGCTTACAAAGTGATTAAATTGCCATAAACAGGTGCTTTTGGCCAGGAGATCAACAGGGCTTAATATTGTGTCCTAGGGAGAGACAAACCAGGAGATCAACAGGACTTAATGTTGTGTCCTAGGGAGAGACAAACCAGGAGATCAACAGGACTTAATGTTGTGTCCTAGGGAGAGACAAACCAGGAGATCAACAGGACTTAATGTTGTGTCCTAGGGAGAGACAAACCAGGAGATCAACAGGACTTAATGTTGTGTCCTAGGGAGAGACAAACCAGGAGATCAACAGGACTTAATGTTGTGTCCTAGGGAGAGACAAACCAGGAGATCAACAGGACTTAATGTTGTGTCCTAGGGAGAGACAAACCAGGAGATCAACAGGACTTAATGTTGTGTCCTAGGGAGAGACAAACCAGGAGATCAACAGGACTTAATGTTGTGTCCTAGGGAGAGACAAACCAGGAGATCAACAGGGCTTAATGTTGTGTCCTAGGGAGAGACAAACCAGGAGATCAACAGGACTTAATGTTGTGTCCTAGGGAGAGACAAACCAGGAGATCAACAGGACTTAATGTTGTGTCCTAGGGAGAGACAAACCAGGAGATCAACAGGACTTAATATTGTGTCCTGGGGAGAGACAAACCAGGAGATCAACAGGGCTTAATGTTGTGTCCTGGGGAGAGACAAACCAGGAGATCAACAGGACTTAATGTTGTGTCCTAGGGAGAGACAAACCAGGAGATCAACAGGGCTTAATGTTGTGTCCTGGGGAGAGACAAACCAGGAGATCAACAGGACTTAATGTTGTGTCCTGGGGAGAGACAAACCAGGAGATCAACAGGACTTAATATTGTGTCCTGGGGAGAGACAAACCAGGAGATCAACAGGACTTAATGTTGTGTCCTAGGGAGAGACAAACCAGGAGATCAACAGGGCTTAATGTTGTGTCCTAGGGAGAGACAAACCAGGAGATCAACAGGGCTTAATGTTGTGTCCTAGGGAGAGACAAACCAGGAGATCAACAGGGCTTAATGTTGTGTCCTGGGGAGAGACAAACCAGGAGATCAACAGGACTTAATGTTGTGTCCTGGGGAGAGACAAACCAGGAGATCAACAGGACTTAATATTGTGTCCTGGGGAGAGACAAACCAGGAGATCAACAGGACTTAATGTTGTGTCCTAGGGAGAGACAAACCAGGAGATCAACAGGGCTTAATGTTGTGTCCTCGGGAGAGACAAACCAGGAGATCAACAGGGCTTAATGTTGTGTCCTGGGGAGAGACAAACCAGGAGATCAACAGGACTTAATGTTGTGTCCTAGGGAGAGACAAACCAGGAGATCAACAGGACTTAATGTTGTGTCCTAGGGAGAGACAAACCAGGAGATCAACAGGACTTAATGTTGTGTCCTGGGGAGAGACAAACCAGGAGATCAACAGGGCTTAATGTTGTGTCCTGGGGAGAGACAAACCAGGAGATCAACAGGGCTTAATGTTGTGTCCTAGGGAGAGACAAACCAGCAAACAAACCAATTGCCAATATATTCTTGATCCTTTTCTCACACTGAGTAACAACTGTACTGCTTTTGTAAAAGAGTCACTGCTATTGTCAGATATCATTATGTTGTTTTTTCATTTGTACTCTTAACTGATTTAAGGCAATTTATATATTTTAAAAAATATCACTTACAGTGAAAAGACGTTAAACTAAAGAACGAACAAAAATGTGCATTGATCCTGAATTTGTCTAACAATTCTCCATAAGTTAAGAACTCCCCATTGCTATTCACCAGATTTTTCACTAAAACAATATTGTTGTGCACCCATGTCCTTTGATTGACAACATTCGGATTAATCTTTAATTCATCTTAATGAAATATCAGTTTAGCTAATAATTTGTTACCATTTGTTAAATTGACCTTTTTGCAAATTTTTGTATAAGCTGAAAAAACATCTTTCCAAAATGCGTTGAATTTGCTCTTCTCAAACAGTTTCGGCCCAAATTTATGGATATAATTTACTTTAGGGTTTAGAGATCACATAATCTCCATCCACTTTGGGGTCCCTTTAATTATCTTTCTGACCCATGCTACTTTTAATGCATTTATGTATACATCGATGTTGGATTTCCATTCCCCCTTTCTCAGTATTATGAACAGAATATTTTCTTCTAATTTTGTAAGTTTTTTTGTCCCATACAAATTATTACACATTTTTTGTAATTGTTTGTAATGACTGTCTGGTGGGTTTGGAAGCAGAATCCAGAGGTATATTAATTTTGATAGGATTAATGATTTGAGTACAGCAACTCTTCCTAGAGGAGTGATGGTTCTCTGTAACCATATTTGAAATAGGTTTTTAATTTCAAGGTACTTATCTTCTGAATTTATTTCTGTAACTTGTGAAAGATGAATTCGCAGTTTGGTTACCATGTAAAACTGATGCAAACTAGGCCTATTGGTGTGCTCTGTTTGGCTTAATAAGTTAATTTATGGTTAACTGAGTAATAAGAAGTCCCGCTATTATTCTGCCATCTGACAACCCATCGAACACTATTTCAAACTGGATCTGACTACTCATTCCAATGGCCAGAAATGAACCATGGCATGAACCACATTTGACATGGTATACCAAACCAAGCTTGGAATATATATCTAAAACAAACTCCCCATTTTGGTGTCATGTACTGTACCATGTCAAACTGATGTAGAATTCAAAGGAAAAGGAAACGCCTATTTGTTCACACGGGGAGCCCTTGTAACAGTAACAGCTGTGTTGGCCATAACAAAGGAAACCCCTAGAAACCATCTGCCTTGATCATATGGAATTCCCTGAGGCAGACATTTATGAAGGGAATTTCTGAATGGCAAAAAGCTGCTTCCAAAACATGTCAAAGAGGCACAGAGTGAAAAGTGGCCGAAGTGGCAATAGTGTGCCCCTCATGTGCTCTCAGAATCAATCAGCTAAGGACCTGAAAACACCTTAGGTTCTGATCTGTGGGTGTTTCAATCTGGCTTTCCGAACCACCTTGGACAGGATTGGAAAGAAAGAAAAAGTATAAGCGATAAGGTTGCTCCACTCCAGAGACAAAGCATCCACTGCCCAAGCTTCAGGATCTGAGACAGGCAGGACATAAACATAAATCAGGAAGCTCTTGTTGAACATCATGGCAAATATGTCCACCATTGGTCGAAACCACAATTCTCATACCATTTGAAGGGTGTCCTTGTGTAGCGTCTACTCTGTGCAGAGGACACTCTTGAACCTGCTGAGAGTGTTGGCTTTGCACACTATGTGTCTCGCTGAGAGCACAACACCCTTGTCGTGGCACTAATGCAGGAGAACCTCGGCCCACAGTGAGAGGTTCTCAAGAGTATGCCCAGCCCAACACCCCTTTTGTTCACAAAACACACAACAGTCAAGTTGGCCAAGAACAACCAGAAAGTCTTGGCAGCAACCTCTCTCAAGAAGTGAAGTAGAGCCCAGCAAACTGCTTCAAGTTCCAGAACATTGATGTGCCACTTGGGCTCCTCTCGGGACCAAATCCCCAAAGACCTCCCATGTGAACCCCAACCCCACCCCCACTCCCACCCCTGCCCACCTCCCAATATGCATCTGTGAATTGCTCCACTTGAAGTGTAAGGCTTAATGGGCACAGGGGTACTGAATTCATAGTCACTGTGTCAAGGGCTTGGGAGGCAGGGTCCAGTCCTCTTTCCCTTTTAGAATCCCTGATAACGCATGCTGCAAATATACCTCTCAAACTGATTGCCAAGTTTTTGTTGTTGTTGTTGTTGCTCTGAACAGAAACTGACCCCAGAAAAAAAAAAAAAAAGCTCATCAAATGCACATACGAATTGCAAACTGGGTTAATTGTCTTCCCCAACCGAACAACTGTGAGGCAAAAATGCAAGAGGACCTTATGATTTGATGGTCATTTGCAGACTTTATGCAGCTAGTGTGAGGCATATACACTGGTCTGCACTTCAGTATTTTCTGAAAGAAAAGCACCTGGGCAAATGTATATAGTGTAAAAGCCCCCCTTTGAATGAAACACACAAAAGCATTTCTATGTCCAAAGTCATAGTTTAAGATGTAATGTTTTAGATGGGTGAGATTCGTTCTGAGAAAATTGCTTGCCATTCTAGACTCAGATTAACATCCCATTAGTAAGCAGAATTTTGCTGCACTTAACAGATGTGTGCATCAATATAACTCCTTTACTAAGCAAAGGAAGTCTCCATTTAAACTAATAATTATAAAATGACTGCTATTACCTAGTGTGTGCAGTATACCTATGCTGTGTTTTAAGAATAAGAAATAAAAATGTACCAGTAATCTGACTGTAGAAGTATTTTGGCTTCTGTATTCTTTTTAGCCCTTCCCAGAAGCGATAGGCATCCTTCAGTCTCGGAAGACTATGGAGTTGCGCTCAAGGTGTTTATTCTGGTACAGCGTCGGGTGTGGCTGGCCAGTCTGACGCGGGAATGACAGTCCCTGTGGCAGAGGGCACAGATGAAGTCTAACATTGGTCTGTCTGCCTGGGCTGCAGTCTTTCTTCTCATTCTCTTTTCCTCATGCTGCTGAGCGAGTGTCTCTTTGAACTTGGAAAGACCTTTCTGCACAGTCTGTTTCCAGGCTGACCGTTCGAGGGCTGTTGCTTCCCAGTTGTTCTGGTCAATGTTCAAGGCTTGGCTTTTAGGTCCCTGTTGCATACGTCTTTGAATCGCAGCTGTGGTCTGCCTGTGGGACATTTTCCCTGCACAAGTTCTCCGTAGAGGAGGTCTTTAGGGATCCGTCCGTCGTCCATGCGCACGACATGGCCGAGCCAGCGCATACGTCTCTGTTTCAGCAGCGTATACATGCTGGTGCATCCAGCACTTTCCAGGACAGTGTTGTTTGGGACCTTGTCCTGCCAGGTGATGTTCAGAATGCGTCGGAGGCTACGCATGTGAAAAGCATTGAGCTTTCGCTCTTGTCAGGCACGCAAAGTCCAGGACTTGCTGCCATACAGGAGGGTGCTCACGACGCAGGCTCTGTAGATCTGGATCTTTGTGCGCTCAGTCAGCTTGCTGTTGTTCCATGCTTTCTTTGTCAGTCTGGTCATGGTTGTAGCTGCCTTGCTGATGCGCCTGTTGAGCTCTGCGTCAAGTGAGAGGGTGTCTGAGATAGTTGAGCCCAGATAAACAAAGTCATGGATGACATCCAGTTCATGGTCATTGATGCTGATGGCTGGGGGAGAGTCAACATCTTGTCCCATGACCTGTGTTTTCTTCAGGCTAATGGTAAGCCCGAAGTCTTGGCAGGCATTGCTGAAGCGAGTCATGAGCTGCTGTAGGTCCTCGGCTGAGTGGGTGGTTACTGCTGCGTCGTCTGCAAAGAGGAAGTCATGCAGGCACCTCAGCTGGACTTTAGTCTTGGCTCTTAGTTTGGAGAGGTTGAAGAGCTTTCCATCTGTCCTGGTTTGGAGGTAAATACCTTTAGCTGCAGGACCAAATGTGTGTTTCAGCATCACAGCAAAGAAGATTCCAAACAGGGTGGGAGCCAGGACGCAACCCTGTTTCACTCCGCTCCATATGTTGAAGGCAGCTGATGTTGAGCCATCAAAGACAACGGTGCCTTTCATGTCTTCGTGGAAGGATCTGATGATGCTGAGAAGTTTGGGTGGACATCCGATCTTGGGAAGGATCTTGAAGAGGCCATCCATACTGACCAGATTGAAAGCCTTTGTGAGGTATATGAAGGCAATGAAGAGTGGCTGCCTTTGCTCCCTACATTTCTCCTGAAGTTGTTTGAGGGAGAAGATCATGTCTATAGTGGATCTGTTGGCACAAAAACCGCACTGCGATTCAGGGTAGACTTGCTCTGCAAGTACTTGGAGCCTCTTCTGTACTTCTCGTGCAAAGACTTTCCCAACGATGCTGAGGAGGGATATGCCGCGATAATTATTGCAATCGCTTCTGTCACCTTTGTTTTTGTACAGTGTGATGACGTTAGCATCCCTCATGCCTTGTGGTACTTCGCCTTCACTCCAACAGAAGCAGAGGATTTCATGCAACTCGGTGATGAGTGTCTCTTTGCAGCACTTCAGTACCTCGGCGGGAATACCATCTTTCCCTGGTGCCTTGCCAGAGGCAAGAGAGTCCAGGGCTTCGCTGAGTTCATCTATGGTTGATTTTCTGTCAAGCACTTCCAGCTCTGGTAGGCACTCTATGGCATTCAGGGCATCTTCTGGGACTACATTTTCCCTTGCATATAACTCAGTGTAGTGTTCTACCCAGCACTCCATCTGTTGTTCTCTGTCTTGAATCACCTCCCCTGTAGCTGATTTCAAAGGGGCAATTTTCTTTTGCGTTGGGCCCAATGCCTGCTTGATGCCGTCATACATCGCCTTGATGTTGCCTGTGTCAGCTGCGATCTGAATCTGGGAGCAGAGCTGAAGCCAATAGTCGTTGGCGCATTGCCTGGCACACTGCTGGACTTTGCTGCGAGCAGCATGGAGAACCTGGAGGTTCTGCTCACTGCCCGGAAACCAACATGCCATGATTCTAACCGACTCAATGAACATCATACTGAAAATTGAAAATGGAATGGGAAGCCCAGAGTGGCATAAGGCAATGCGCAACTTTCAGATTCAAAAACTTACAGGGTCATACTGCCCGGGACATGCAGGTGTTAAGGGAAATGAGCGAGCTGACAGACTTGATGGTAACGCAACAACAATTAGCGGCCTACATCTAGGATAATCGGAAATCCTCAGAAAAGTCAAAGAGTATCAAAAAGAACAGGTACAAGGCCATCACACCATCGATCGCCTCAAAGAAATAAAGGCAGAGAGAGGGAGCAGCTGTAAGTCTAACATGAAAGGTAGAGCACAATGCTTTGCAAATCAAACAAATATCGGCATCATTTCCAAACCAACATTGCGCAAATTTCTTCAAAATGGAACAGAGTTTGATTTTTGTTTTGTTTTTTAATTATTTTATGTAATTTATTTATTTATTTTATTTTATTTTATTTTTTTCTCAAGGCCTGACTAAGCATGTTGGGTTACGCTGCTGGTCAGGCATCTGCTTGGCAGATATTAGATGTGGTGTAGTGTATAAGGATTTGTCCGAACGCAGGGCGCCTCCTTGAGCTACTGAAACTGAAACTGAATCTGCTCACTGGGATTGGTTTTGTATGCCGTCAAGGTGTTTCTCTTGGCCTCGATGACTGGTGTCATTTCTTCTGAGTGGGCTTTGAACCAATCAGCTGACTTGCTGGTCTTTTTGCCAAAGGTGGACGTGGCGGCGTTGTAGACATCTCTAAAGTGTTCCCATCGGTCTTGGGCATTTGCAGTAGGTGGGCCAGGGAGCGAATCCTCCAACACACATGCAAACTCCTCCACTTTTCTTTGATCGCGTATTTTGCTGGTGTCGATGCGAGGTCGTCCCTCCTTTCTCGTATGGTGCAGTCTCTTCGTGCGGAGCTTCACATTGCTGCACACCAAAGAGTGGTCAGTGTCACAATCGGCGCTCTAGTAGCTGCGAGTGATCTTGATGCTGGAAAGGTTGACATGTCTGGTGAGGATCAGGTCGAGCTGATGCCAGTGTTTGGATCGCAGGTGTCTCCAGGAGACTCGATGCTGAGGCTTTGTGTTGAAGAAGGTGTTACTGATGCACAAACCATGATGACAGCAGAGCTCTAGCAGGCACTGGCCATTCTCGTTCATTTTCCCAGTGCCAAACTGACCCAAGCAGGTGGGCCAGGAGTTGTGATCGACACCTACTCTGGCGTTGAAATCGCCGGCGATGAACAGTAGTTCTCTGTCAGGAATTCTCCTTACAGCAGCACTGAGGTCATCATAAAACTTGTCTTTTGCTTCTGCTGTGGATGCCAAAGTCGGTGTGTAGGCACTGATTTGATTGACTGGTCCTGAGGATGTTTGGAGTCAGAGAGACAGGATTCGCTCTGTTCCTTCTGCTGGTGGGGTTATGGACCCCAATAATCTGTTTCTAACTGCGAATCCTACGCCATGTTCTCTGACCTCGTCTGATGGTTTGCCCTGCCAGAACAGGGTGAAGTCTCTCTCCCTCCCAGAAGCATTATTATCATCAGAATGTAGAAATAACTTTTTTTATATCAATTCCTAAGCCAAATTTCATGTCGACGGACAAATTATGTTCAGATAAACTTAAAGGCATATATAATTATGTAGAAATAAGAAGGCATATATATATATATATATATATATATATATATATATATATATATATATATATATATATATATATATATATATATATATATATAATAAAACTGCTTTATGGAAAAACAAAGACATCTGGGCTTGGATTTATCGTTCACTCTATAATGGCATAACATGCATTATCCAATGAGCCCAACAGGTTTTTAATCTTGGGACTGACTATCAAGAGTGTGTTTGTGTGTGTGTGTGTGTGTGTACAATAATTATATATATAGATATACCAGATGTGACGATAAAATCTGCATAGTTAGATATGCTGGTTTACTACATGACAAACCTCTTCCGTTTTCCCGTCAGGGTTGTGTTTCGTCACTGTCATCCCTTCTTCTTTCAGTTTCTCGGCCCATCTTGCAGCCTCGTCCTTAAACAACGTCAACACGCGCACCTCTGGTTTTTGTTGGCTGGCTGAAGAGAGGCAGGCCATGACGTGAGCGCCATTTCCACCGCCACAGATGCAGACTTTCATCCGATCACCCATGTTGGAAACTTACCTGTTTGCGAACACAAGATTAGAACTGTCTGTACATTGTTGGCAATGGGACCTTTAACCTATGCAATGTTAGATTGTATTCACTTCATTTTGTGCTTTAAAAATCATATTAACATCAAAATGAAATCAGATTTAATGAATATAACTTAAAACACACACACACACACACACACACACACACACGGCATATATATATATATATATATATATATATATATATATATATATATATATATATATATATATATATATAAACTTTGACAACACTTGAGGGACTGGTTAAAGCTATAGCAATATTAAGTCAGTCTATCCCTATATAATCTTTTTTTTCCCCCAAAAAAAAGATAGGAAAAAAACAATTCAGTTAAATTTACACTATTTGTATCAAACTGATAATATGTTCAGTGAATAACAAGTGTATATGGAAATTCACTGGAAGTTAAGAAACGTCATAATTCAATTTAAAATGAAAGAACTCACTTGAAACTAAAGGTTAAATATAACTGTAAAGAGTTTGGTTTTGGCATCTTCCACTTTTGTTTTGTAGGCCTAATCACATTTCTGTCAATGATACACTGTGTTCTGAGAGGACAGAAACAGGAAAGTTGGTGCTGAATGTAAAAATTACTCATTTGATATTCAAAAGTATATTGAAACAAACAAAAACAAATTATTTTGAATAAAGGTTTTGCTTTAGTTAGGACTATTATATATAGCTCAGCACAGCAAAGTACAACAGTAATTTGTACTGAAATACATGTAATCCGATTGACTGAACCCACAAGTTTCAAGTTTTAATTATCCTTTGACTCCTATTGGAGTATGGAGGATTACTGCAAAATAATGTTTTCATGCCCAGAACAAACATTTCCAAATACACAACAATGTCACATAAAAGTTGAAAAAACACAAATGTCTTTTAACTCCAAAAGTATAACTGGGCAACATTTGCAAATCTAATCATCTTACTTACAGCTAAAATGACTTTTTTGCCTCCTTTGAGCATATTACAAAAATTAAAAACCGATTTTGGAGACAAATATTTTTTGGGAACATATCTATTTCGTAACTGATCATAACTGGAACATTCCATTATAAAATGAAACTCATCCCCAATCGCAGACATGTTACAAACCTTACAATGCTGTAAATCTCGTGGTATGCCTTTGTGTCTCCCTGTTTCTATTTCCAGCTTATGATTACTACTTCGAAATCTGAAGAAGCTGATAACGTAATTATCAGGCATTTGACATATATTTTTCTCTACCAAATCCACTTTTGAAATTTCGATAAAACAAACATTTACTACTCACCTCTAGAGCATGTCTCCATAGATTTTGAAAACTAGTCTCCATAGATTTTGAAAACTATCTCTCAAAACAATGTTGACATTCTTGCAGAAAGATTCCCTCTCTAAGAAGAAATGAGCATCCCAAACATAGTCATACCCTGTTTCTATCAAAATTTGTCTGATACAACTCATCCATTTTGAAGAATAAATACCATTTCGATATAAATCAAGTAATATCAAATGTATTTTCCCAGAATATTTTTCTGTGTTTGATATCACTAAGATGGTCCAAAATTGAACTAATCTCATTTTCACTAACACACTAATTGGATAAATACTAGTTTATCCATAAACAATTTGGGTCATAGTATTCCTGTTCAGTTTGAACAAGTGTTTCAAAAATTTCAATTCTGATTTTTCAAGTATATCTATGTCAATGTCTTCATAATTTTTTCATAATCTTCTCGGGCAATTTGGTGAGACTGCAAATCAAATGCATCACCTATACTGAACAGACTCAGATTTGTATTGCCAACAACATCTAGATCAGTTATAATCTACCCTCTTTATTTCAACTCTTTTTGATTTTGTATGGGAATTCTAAGCCATTATTCACCACCTATCAATGTGTGAGAAGTCCTAATCAAAGATGAAGGCCATGTTGCCACATATATTGACCCCCACACTCCCTCTGCAAATTAATATTGTCACCAGCGACAATATGTGCAGACCCTCACTGCATATTGTTGCCAATTATTAGAGTAAAAAATTCAAAGCAGATTTGAAAACAGTATCATGGAAGACCCTATAGTGGGTGCACGAGAGATTATGAAGAAATGAGTATAAACAAAATAAATAAATAAAAGACGTGATGTGGTTATTTTGTTGACGTGATGTGTTTATTTTATTGCGCACTCCACCCCCATTCTTCTCTGTCTTTTAATCCCTTTCTCTCTGTATGTCTCTCGCTCTCCCGTTTCCTTCTCTTACTCTTTCTGCCTAAAATATTAATCCTTGAATAAAAAAAACAAAACGTTTTGAGATCTTTAATATGGTTATTTCTTTCTTCTCTTTTTTTTAAATTTATTAATTTTTTTTTTATCGGTTTAGCTTTTTCATGGAATCTGTGTGTGTGTGTGTGTGTGTGAAAGACCGAGTGACACTGGGAAAGACTAGACTCTTGGGCTCTGTGGATTGGTAGCCCCCATACTCTTAACCAATCGCTACAAGTTGTTCAAAGAAGCGATGCTCCCAGGATTCACCGAAGGGGGGGAGAGAATGTTGAATCCATCAGCACCAACAGAATGATGACTGGGAATGGTAAACGGACTACGATTTCAGAACTGATGGAATTCCCATGTGTCTGTGCTCGGAAATTCTCCACTGAGCATGGCATGAAGATCCACAGGACAAAAAAGGGTTGTATTAAGAATCTGACGAATTCTCAGGAGCGCACTGCACCGGCATATAAGACGTCGGAAAACCGAGGCCAGGATTCAAACCACAGTGCCAAGGACATCCACAATGATAATTCAGATGATCATTTGTACAAGATCTTGAAGCCAAACTATGACTTGCCACCTGCAGGTGCAAAAACGGAATGGGGAGCGTTGGGCCAGAAAATTGTTCGAAACCTTGATGGGCTGATAGGAAAGAGCACCTTGGAACACAAGTTAGCCACCTTCGGATATATCAGTAAAGTGCCCTTAGTAAAGCAGAATCAGCAAGGAGAAAAAGGAGCAAAAAGAAGACTGCTTCTTTCGAGAACCCTTTCAGTTCGCCAGGAAACTGTTTGAGCAGCCCAAATCAGAGACACTCACAGTGGAGAAAGAAACACTTGAACAGCACCTCAGGAAAACGTATTCTGATCTGCAAAGCAAGAAACCACTAGATCTCAATTTAAGAGTTTGGTTCATCCCAGGAAACCAGAGAAGAAGTTCAGTGATAAACCACAAACACTTGAGGAAGTACAGAAAGTAGTCAAGAAACCCAGGGTCAAATCATCACCAGGGCCAAACGGAATACCGTACCTGCTGTACAAGAAATGCCCCAAGGTCCTTGAGTGGCTCCACAGAGTAATAAGGTCAGCATGGGGGAATCTGAAGATCAGCGACCAGTGGATGATAGCTGATGGCGTGTACATCCCGAAAGAGCAATATCGCTCTGTCATGCCTGCAAGACTGACAAAATACCTCACAGAAAATGAGTACCTTGATATGTCAGTCCAGAAAGGCGGCATCCCAGGAGTTCCTGACTGTGTAGAACATGCCACAATGATTTGGGATGCAATCCAAAGAGCAAAGCAGAGAAAAAGAACCTTGACGTGGTATGGGTGGATCTGGCAAATGCGTACGGATCAATTCCTCGTGAGATGATCCAACTGGCTCTCGAGATGCACCATGTCCCAACGAACATCATGGAAATGCTGATGAAGTACTTCCATGGCCTCTGAATGTGGTTCACCACCAAGGAATACATGACAGATTGGATCAATCTGGAAGTGGGCAAACCCATGGGCTGTGCAATTTCTCCAATCATGTTCGTGCTGGCAATGGAAGTGATCTTGAAGGCCTCAAGGAAGGGATCGGATCGAGCCGACCCCGGTAACGGATACCAGATACCTCCTTTGAAAGCCTTCATGGATGACACAGTCCTTTCAACAAAAGAGGATGACACCCGTGAAATATTGAAGCGGCTGAACGAGCTAGTTTCCTCAGCCAAGATGAACTTCAAACCAAAGAAATCACGGAGCCTCTCACTGCGTAAAGGAAAGGTAACTGAAACGGTCACATTCACTGTAGCCAACCAAACCATTCCAACGGTGTCAGATGAACCAGTCAAGAGTCTTGGGAAGATGGTATGATGAGTCCCTGAAAGACACAAAAAGAGAGAAGGAAACCAAGCAAACAGCAGAAGAAGGCATGCATATCACAGACCAGTGTGGTCTTCCTTGCAAATACAAAGTGTGGTGCCTACAGTCCATGCTGATACCAAAGCTCCTGTGGCCTCTCCTGATATATGATATCAACTGCAGCACAGTCGAGTCGATTGAGGTAAAGATCAACAAGTACACGCGCAAATGGCTCAGTGTCCCACCTGGTCTCAGTGACGTGGCACTCTACTGTCGCCAAGCAAAGCTGAGGCTACCTTGAGGCTCAGTGGTTAAAACGTCTGCCAGAAAAGGTGACTCAGTCCTGAAGTGGCGACCACCCTGGAGGCGCGGGTTCGAACCTGCTGAGGACCAGGGGCAAAAAAGAAGAAAAGGCGGCAATACAACTTGAGGGCATCTAGGAGTCATGACCTGGGTGCAGCCCGGCCCCCTTAGAGTGTAAGGAGTTAAGGGCCGAAACACCTGACTGAGGGGGGCTTCTTCTCTGAAGACCTCGTACAGTCCAGCTCTCCATAGAGTTTCTTATCACTGCAGTGAGTGTCTGCACATTTAGTCGTCGGCGACAATATGTTCAGGGCAACAATATATGCAGTGAATCTGCACATATTGTCGCCGAGCAGAGCGACAATATTTGCCGCAACACTAAGGCCACCTTGACCTAATCTTGTCGGCTGATGAACTTATTGGTGTGTATTTGTGTATGTGTGTGTGCATGCTCGGGCGCGCAATGTTCATTCCAGAGCAAAAGCAGCCAAGATCAGTTGATCATTCTAAACTTTAGTAGATCAGGTCCACGTTCTTTGAGATACTAGCTTAGTTGTCATTTCATTTAATTAAATACCCTAATCCATCACTCATGTGGACAATCCACTGACATATATGTACATGTAGGCTTGGCCTACATGAGTTCGTCAAATGGGCCAATCACTCTGTCTTCTTCTTCGTTCGTGCGCTGCGACTTTTATTGTGCACGAATGGATTTTTCCGTGTAATGATGATGAATGTGGGGGATGCTGATGATGTCAATGTTGCTACAGTTCAACTCCCCCCCCCCCCAACCCCCCACCCTACCACACACAAGAAACCAAGAAAAGATTAATCCTTTAACCCATGTTGGGCCATTGAATACAGATATTAGCAACACATGCATTAAATTAAAGAAAACATTTAAAGCCAGCAAAGCAAATTCTTCTGGTGATTTAACAAGCAATAAAAGATATTTAAAAAAATGAACAGCCATCGGAACACATTAAATCGGTGATAAAGTAAAGATGAGAACCTGTCGCACAACAATCTTTCTTCTTCTTTTTTGTAACTTTGCCAACTTTAAATGCAGTCCCCTTTTTGCTTTCAACAAATTACAAAAATCAAAAAGAGACCTTTGTTACATGTACATGTTAGGAATAAACTTATTTCTAAGAGGGGGGGGGGAGAAATTTACCATGGCACAATACATGTTCTACGTAAATGACTGTATTTTCGCTTTGAGCGTATTCGGTTTTACTTTTGTGTCATTTCCTTTTTACCATGGTTACATGACTCGCTGGCAGTCACCCATCTGTTGGACTGACTGGTGCAACTACTTAGCAAAATTCGATGATCAGCCTTTGATAGCGTTCATTGACAAGTAGGCTATAGTTCCCAGAGTATCACCAGTGAGGCAGATAATTCCAGTAACAAAGAGCATTTCAATGGCACAGTCTTCATCAAAGACTGGTATCTACGGACTTTGCATTGTAAGTTTGAATTGGAAAATCATACTTAGCATGATGTGCGTTTGTATGTTTAAAAAACTCTTTGCAAGAATATCATCTTGAACAGGATTTTCAGGCACAGCCAAAAAATCTGATCACTACCCAATGCCAAATCTGAACATTAACAGGCAAGATGCCAAAAAAGCACTCTGTAGCATCATTTGAAGAACCACCGCTTTTCAACATTAAATCATTAAACTGCCTATTGTATCGAAATCCCGTTGTTTCAGCAAAGGTGATCATCCTTTTATTGTATCTAAAGTCAGACTACTCCTGAATAAAGGCATTATAGAGCCAAGTACTTTTTCATGGCGAGCGCAGATGAAGTCAATCTTCACAAGAAAAGAATGCGTGCAGACTACTTTCAAACCATCAATCTGTTCACTGAACTGGATAAGCACCCACTTCCCCGAATTTATGATTTAGTGAATGACCTGGCTCAATTCACGGTCTTCTCTACCTTGAAAAGCGCCTAAACCTATCATAAATCAACCTAAAAGAATCATACTAAAAAGTACACCAGTTTTGAAGGCAATAGCAAGCGCTACCTGTACTGTAGAATACCAATTGGTGTGACAAGTGGTTAGCAGTTTTCCAGAGGGCAGTGGACGAACGTGAGGAAGAAGTACTAAACTTTTCCATGCATTGACAACATTACAATCGCTGGTCAGACTCATGAAGAGCACGATTGAAATGTTCCTAAAGTTGTCACAGAGCGAAGACTCACGCCGAATTGTGAAAAGTCAATCTTGTCATCATTTCCATTACCATTCTTGGTTATCTTGTTGGCAATGGCACCATACTGCCATATCCTGATAGACTCCAGCCTCTTCAAGAACTGCCCCCACTAACATGTCTAAAGTTTCTTCGCAGACTTCTTGGAATGTTTGCATACTACACAAAATGGATTCCAAAATTTTCAACAAAACAACAACAAAAAATCCACAAAAAACAGCCTTTACAGAATGTCGAATCATTGCCTCTGAAAGCTGAAGCTCTTGAGACTTTCGACTGTCTGAAGCAAGAAATTTCGAAGGCAATGGTCTACTCCATTGATGAGAACAAGCCCTACGTTGTTGATTGTGATGCATCAGACGCTGCCGTTTCAGCATCCCTCAGATACTCTCGCTTCCTATGCAGACGCGTTACCATTAAGCCAACACTCCACATCTGCTAATGGCCCAGTGAACTATAAAAAGTGTTCTTTTGCCAAGTTTCATCTCCTAGTCAGGCAGTTTCATGTATGCTTATGTTATAATTGTTGATAAATATATATATATTTTTTTAAACGTGTTCTAATGAACAGTATCCAGGACTTCTGTTTCCACCCCACCCCACCTTTTTTTTTCCTTTTCGTTTTTGTTCATCGATCGCTAAAAATGCCAAAGTATTGTTTTATTTTCTGGTCACAAGGAAATTCTTCTTCTCCGTTGCCTCATGTCACTACTGATGACCTCGCAACCAGTTACATCCATTTCTACCCTTTCTTTCTTCTTCTTCTTTTTTTTTTTTTTTTTTTTTTTGGTTTTGTTTGTTTGCTTTTTGTCTTTCTCAGGGCGCCGCTCACTCAGGTTTGATCATTCTGGGATATTGTTCTCATATCTGTTTTTATTTCTGCCTCTCCTCCTTCCTTGCACTGCACCTTGCCGGATTGTGCCGTGTTGTCTTGGCAAGCCCTCCTTCCTTGTACTGCACCACCTTCCTTGTACTGCACCTTGCCGGATTGTGCCGTGTTGTCTTGGCAAGCCCTCCTTCCTTGTACTGCACCACCTTCCTTGTACTGCACCTTGCCGGATTGTGTTGGCGAGCCCTTCCTTGTACTGCGCCTTGCCGGATTGTCTTGGCAAGCCATCCTGATCGTGAGACGTGCCCAAACCACCTAACTTTTCGTTTCTTCACTGTGGTTAGGAATTTAAATCCAGAGGTTTGCCTCACTCTCTTTCTCACTTCTATATCTATATATACATATGACAAATTATATTGTACTTATATGGCGCAAACTCCCCAAATAATGGGCTCTAAGCACCTCACATAAGACAATACCACACAAGAACACATGAAGACACAGAAGTGGAAAAAACTAAATCTATGTATGCCAATACAATACTACAAATTGCAGATATGAATTATCGCATGATAAAGGCGCAAAATACACCCTACACACACACACGCACACGCACGCACAGACACACACACACAGAGCAAACACCGATCTACAAGCACACACACCACAGGAATAGACCAATGGAAGGGGGACTCTGGGGAAGTGTAGAGGGTTGGAGGAGAGAAAGGACTATGCTTCGTCACATCGAAAAACCACTTTGAACAGGAGGGTTTTAAGTTTTTCTTTGCAAGAGGACAGAGTTGGTGAGTGCTGGAGTTCCAGAGGAAGAGAATTCCAAACAGAAGGTGCTTGATACTGAAAACCCCTTTGACCAAATGTCTTCGAAGAGACTTTGGGGACTCGAACTCGAAGGAGCTATTCTCCAAAAGACTTGAGAGGACAGAAGATAAGCAAAATGGGAGAGAACCCTCAAAGTAGCGATAAGCGAATATGACAATTTTGTTCTGAATTCTGTACTGGATGGGCAACCAATGAAGTTGACGCAACAAAGGAATAACACGATTTTTGGGGGGACTTTTCGAAAATGACTCTGGCAGCATTGTTCAGGATCAACTGAAGGCGTGATATCAGGTCAAAGAGCAAATCAGCGAGTAGTGAATTGCAGTAGTCAATGCGACTCAGAATCGAGGAACAGACAAGCTGAGAGGTTTCTTCAACAGTCAGATATGGTCGAATGGTACGGATCTTTCTTAGCTGTAAGTTTTCAGTTATATATAAATTACTGACATGGTCATGCATGGACAAAACTGGATCAAAGTATGCACCAAGGTTTCTGACATGATTTTTGAAAGTTGACAACAGCATTGCAGAAAGTCAAGGAAAGGTCCGAAACATGACTAAGCACAGATCTAGAGCCTACAAGCATGGCTTCTGTCTTCACGCCATTGAGTCTGAGCTTGTTTGTCAGCATCCATTCTTTCACTGCAACAATTCACATCTCTATGGTTTTTTGTTGTTGTTGTTGCTTTTTGCGAAGGATAGCAAAAGAACTTGAGGAAGAAGCTTTTGTGAATTGTGTGTCATCTGTGAACTTGTGAAAATCACATCGATGTTTACAGAAGATGTCGGACATAATTTAATATACATGTGTGTGTGTGTGTGTGTGTGTGTGTGTGTGTGTGTGTGCGTGTGTGTGTGTATGTGTGTGTTTCACTTGGCCAGCCCAACACATAACATTATGGTCGGTAGACTATCTAAATGACCTAACTTGATTGCGTTCGTGCGTGAGTTTGCATTTTCCTTAATGTGTATGTCAAGAAGACAAGGTAGCAAATCGAGTCGTGATCTCTATCCCTTCCTTTTGTTTTAACAGAGCTGTTTTCAAGTATTCCTTTGGACATGAATCTCAAGTTTGGGACTTTATTACCCTCCTTGTACGTCTTCCTTACAAACAGTAGTTGCCAAGCTCTACATATTCAAAATTCCAGTCTGTATTGTATAGTATTGCACTGTATTATACTATACTGTACTCTACTGTATCCACAGCAGATTTCTCTGTGTGGAGTTGGGTTGCTGTCCCTGCATAGATCCCAGTTTTAGTAGATCCCATGGTCGACACATCCCTATCAAAAACTCCCAGGTCGATAGGTCCTAGTCCTCGATCCCAGGGTAGAAACATCCCAGCCAGTAGATATCAGGGCCAACCGGTCCTAGCTAATAGATCAAAGGGTCGACAGGTCCCCTCAATAGATCCCAGGGTCGACAGGTCCCAGCAATGACAGATCCCAGTCGCAGAAGCTACTTGTTGGTCTTGTTCAGGGCTGTGGTCACGGTCCGAAGAAGTTGTGGTTCAAAGAGGGGTGGGGGTTCTTAGCTGTCTGTCAGGGTGGGGGGAGGGAGAGAAGGTTCCGTTTGGTGTTCCGTAAGGAATATACAGAGGCCCTGGATCCATTCTAACTGAAGCGGGCTCTGTTACATACGCTGTGCCACGCGTTCACTCGTGATAACTCTGTTGGCGACAGCCTTTAAGACAGTTTTCTTTCTAATGTGTAGATTCTGGAATGAGAATGAATGCTATCGTTCATGTTCTGATGGACTAGAAGCTTCCACTACACATCATACCTATGAAGACACAGCCAGCAAAGAGATGTTGCCCTTTAAAATGAGAATCACAGGCCGTTTTCCGCGAAGTTTGTGTTGATAGGTGTGTAACGATTTTCTTCAACAGCTAGCTTCATCGACCATGCTTTATCATCTTACTGCCCTAACCAGGTAAAACTGTTCTTATCTGGGTGTTCATCTAACACATTCTCAGCTCAACCGAAAACTCAAGATTACTGAGTAAATGAACTGTTGGCACACACAAAAAAGTTAACAATTTCTGAAACCCTTTATGATAAATTAGACCTGTTTACCCCGAACAGATACAAGTGTAGCTTGCATGGGCAAAAAGTGCAGTTTCAGAGTAGAAAAGTGTAGCTTTTTTTTTTTTACCAAGCATTTTGTACTGCCAAAGTTGACATAAATATTATATTCTTAAAAATAAAGACAATTGAATGGGTTTCTTACCTTATATAAATAGCTTGATAAAGTTGTATTTAATCAGTATTGATGAATGTCTCAGACTAGTATAGCTGGTGAAGGGAACAGGCAATTCTTAGTGTTTATGTTCACCCCAAAACAGGCATTTATTTACATGCATGTCAAATGCACACACAAACACACACACACAGAGTAGTATAGTAGAAACCAGGTTCACTTCAGTGCTTTCATTGAAGAAATCAGTGCTCAAATGTGACAAAGGGGAGGAGGCTTCCTTCCAATCCAACCTGGTTGTGATCAGATGGGCAGTGAACAAGATGAAGAACTTAAAATTATATCCATGAGCTGAACTTGCTTAGTCCACTGGGCTATAAACAACAGGATTCTAATCGACTAACTGAAGAACTTGAGGAAAGACCATAAACTAAACTTGCGTCGTCCAGTAGGCTATAAACATGATCCTAATTGATTGACTGAAGAACTTGAGGAAAGTCCATTAAACACTGATACAGCCTTCGAAAATAATAGAATAACGCAATGCGTGGAAATCAACGTTCCCTATGTTTAATATATAATACAGGACCCAATTTAACGATTTTTTAAATCTCTCTCTCTCTCTCTCTCTCTCTCTCTCTCGTGATTCCTTTACTGGATACAGTGAGTGTCACAAGTGAGTCTTGAAGGCCTTGCCTCTCTTGTTTATCATTTATCTATCTATTTATGCTGTCATTGTTATTTATGTTAGGGAGCAAAGATTCTATTCTGAACCCAGGTTTTCAGTTTGCAAGCTGCACTGAAAATTGACTTGTGAAGCAAGAGAAAATATCCTTGTTTGTGTAAAGATCAATGTGATGGTTTGTACCAGTGCAAAAGCTCACGGGAGGACGAGGTATGGTGCAAGATTGAAAGACGCATAGACGATCCTTCTAAAATAATCAACCGCCATTGTGAAGTACTGACTACACGTGTTACGGAACTCTCGCTCGCTCGCTCCACTCGTTTTCCCTCCGTTGCAACCGTGCTGAGCAGGCAGAATTCTCTGCCAAAAAGTCGACGGCTTTTTTGTTTTTTTGTTTTTTTTCTCCTTCTTCTTCTTTTTTGTAATGTCGCAGTTGAAACGATTATCGGAGGAGAACGAGTAACAGGTATATGTATATGAATACGGTGTTAATGTGCGATTTGCACGGTGTCGAACTGTCCACCATGGTAGTGACGCTTGGGGAGGGGGGGTAATAAAGAAAATTCGTCATTTTATTAACACCTAACAATAAAAACAAGGTGCATAGAGTGCTCTGTTACCAACTCACTGTAGTTAGTTACATGTGAGATGATAAAGAAAATAGTAATGATATATATATATATATATATATATATATATATAAACCAACATTTTCATTTTTTTCTAAATTTATTTTTACATCAAGAAATGGGAGAGAGAATTAGATAAATACAAAGCAGAAGAGAGAGTGAGTACACGCTTGTTGCACACAGAGAGAGAGAGAGAGAGAGAGAGAGAGTTTGCTCACTATGAAGCACTACTCCAAACGATATCAACATCAACAGAAATATTTACCTGCAAAACAGTTTGGAAAGAGACGGGGGACTGGGGAGTGAGGACGGAGGGCCTATAGGCGTATTTTTCTTTTCACGTTTGTTGGCAACAGCTTACAGGTTTTTACTTACCTCCCAGGATTGCCGAGTGACAAGCTAGGATGTTTCCGCTTTCTTTCTCTTAATCTACACACACTGGCACACGCAACTTGAACTGGATGTGTGTACATATTACATCTGTGCGAGCTATTTTCAGTGCTCAGTTTATCTGTTGCCAAATGCAAACACGCCTTGGCATCGCAGTCTTTTTCGCATAAAACAGAGAAGTAATCTTTCCATAATTTTGTGTAATTTCGGTAGCTCACAGTTAAAAAAAAGTTGTCCATATCTGCCGTGTCAGAAATGGACTGGAGAACTTAATAGCGTATGGATTCCTGTTGTATGGTTTCACCAACTTTGTCGATAGTTTCAAAACAAAACACCCCATCCCTCCCAAAAGGTATATAAACTGGTTGACTGCCATTACAAATTTAGGAAGTAGAGAGGAAATTATTTAAACCTCTACCGCCCCCACCCTCACTCTCTCTTGCTTCGTTGTGTTGTGGCATTCAATATTCCGGTGCCAACTCGTTTCTAAGGTGCCGAGATAAGTGTGCACGTATACATCACATGATTATCTATGCAACATGCTGTCAGTCGGCTTTATTGGTTGCCATCAACACGCATATTTATTAATTAATCTGCTCATATCTGGGATCGCCATAATAGCAGACATAATCCCAAGTTAGGAGTGCCAGACAAGTGTGTAATGGTACAGGTCACTTACAATGGTTACTCAGTTTTTAAGTGCAGCTGCATAATCGCACCTAGGCACGTGTGCAGTCGAAAGCTGCTTATAAAGGTCACATTAACTGTGATAGGTGTATTTGAAATCGTGGCTCTGCAATGTAAGAGAGTGCGATTACAACACAGGTTTCATCCCCAGTAAACAAATCTTCTTGTAAAACACATGCGTGTTTCACAACAAACTGGCCTTTTTGATTTCCAGAGAGAGACAAGACAAGACAAGACAAATTCTTTATTATCGAGGATAATAGATAAGCACTGGTGCGCTTTTTTTCATCCAGTCCCCGCCCTGAAACAGGGTCTACACTACACAAAACTACATTATATATGTCATTGCATGCACTACACAATGCTGCGTAAGGTCATAGAATGCGAATACTATATTACGTAATGGCATAAGCATGGTAAAAATAACACACACACACACACACACACACGCGCGCGCGCGCGCACACACACACACACACAGGTACAAGCATGGTATCAATAATCGACATAAAAAAATAAAATAAAACAAACAAAAAACACAGAACACCCACACACACACACACTCTCTCTCTCTCTCTCTCGCACATGTACACTTACACACACACACGCTACAAAGACTGCCTCAAAGCGAGCGAGAGAGAGAGAATGAATTAAATTAATTGAGTTTATTCAGTTTAAAGCCAAAGCCACACTGATCTGAAGGGGTGTGAACAGATTAACAAATCAGCCGCTGATAAATAAAAACGATTATGTCATCAAACAAAACCTGAATGAAAGCAACCTGAAATAGAAATGATGCTCGTCCTTCGGATTCGAAAATGACTATGGCTTCAAATATCAAATGGAAGATCGGTGACTGTGGGTCCGGAGGTGACTGGTGAGGCCAGTACGGGCCCTGAAGGCTCGCCCACATGCGTGACACAAGTGAGTTGCTGTCGTGGCAGTGGATGCTGCTCGGGACTTGCGCACAGCACGCTTTCGTTGTGCCTCTGTGATACGCCTGCCTTCAGCTGCACGGGCTACTGTGTTGATCTTGCTGCGCCAAGCTGGATGGTCCAGAACAAGCCTCTCCCACGTGTTGATGTCGATGCCCAGGTCTTTGAAGAACGTTTTGAGGCAGCCTTTGTAGCGTTTCTTCTGCCCTCCAACTGAGCGCTTGCCCTGACACAGTCCTCGGAACAAAAGCTGCTTAGGCAGTCGCCTGTCTGGCATTCTGACCGCATGTCCAGCCCACCTGGCTTGGGCTTTCTGCAGGAGGGTGTAGACGCTGCTGAGGCCAGCTCGTTCTAGGACTTCCGTGTCGGGGACTTTGTCCTGCCACCTAATGTGGGGGAGTCTGCAACTACAGAGCAGAAACAAGCGCTCTCCTCCATACAGCAAAAACCCTTGCTGAATCAGCCAGACCACCACCCAAGATAAGTCTTCTTCACTGATTGAAAAACTGTGCTAGAAGCCCTGCAAAACAAAGTGACCAACAGGATTACTGGGAATGAAAAAGCTCTGTCAAAAGTGGGAAGCAAAATGGAGCAGTTCAGCCACCCAGTGACGTACAGAGAGGCAATAACCATCATCCAAAGCCAGCACCGAAGGAAGAGAAGGCCGAACGCTGACAAAGGGACATATGCGATCCACCAACTCCAGCGACACCAGCAAACTTCGTACAGGCCACTGCAGGCTTTTGAGTCATCTGAGCCGAATGAAAATATATCACAAAGATGAATGTACCAGTGGCACATGTACACAAACCCCAGAATATGTTTTCCAACACAGCCCCACTTATGAGGATCTACGACGCCAGTCCTAGCCCAAGGGAGTAGAGCTACAGGCACAGATTTGAGGTGACCGGACTGACCTGGAGAAAACCGTGGGCTTCGTCAGGACGATGAAGCTTCAAGTCTGACACATCCGAACAATATCGAACGCTGAAAAAGAAGAATGCAAAAAGTTGGGGGGTTTTATCAACGTTCTCAGTCACTTGTGATGACACATTTTCTTGCAGGTAAGGCTTCATCAAATCACACGGAAAGGATACAAAGTAGATTTTCATTGTCGATATGATAACAATCACCTCACACATTTGGCATTGCTTGCTGGCTTGGGCCAAGTTGAAATCTGTGTTTTAGACACCCATTATTTAACTAATTATCTCTTTCACTGGATCAGAAAACCACAAGTATAGTAATTTGAGGCAAGAGGCCCCCCTTATGCGAGAAGTCCGATTTCTCTTCTCGTTGAAGCCACAACACTTCGTAACCTAAACATGTGTATTAACTGGTGTTTTGCATGTCTGAACCCGTTAAAATTGAACATGGAGTCCCACAGGGATCTGTTTTAGGCCCAGTGCTCTTCACACTGTACACTGCTCCTCTCGCTGAAATTATGAACCACCATAATGTCAGTCATCATTCTTATGCTGATGACACTCAACTCCAGAAGAGTGATACCCCCGAAAAACTGTCGTCGCTCTTGCAAGAAACATCCAACTGGTTCCTGGACATTCAAAATTGGATGACTCTAAATAAGTTACAAGTGAACGCAGACAAAATTGAAGCAATGATCAGAGGAACGAAACAAAAACTCTTCCATCACAACTGACACAATCAAACTTGGCAGTACATCCATCCCTCTTTCCAGTTCAGTCAGGAACCTCGGCGTTGTCCTTGACAACACACTGTCCATGCAAAAATTTATCAGACATGTCAATCCTGCTACTGTCAACTGCGGTGCATCAGTTCCATCCGGAAATATCTGTCCACTGACGCAACATCTAGACTTGTCGTTTCTCTCATTCTCTCTCGCCTTGACTACTGTAACTCTCTATTGTCTGGTTTGCCTGCTTCATCCATTCAGTCCCTTCAGCGCATACAAAACTCTGCTGCCCGACTCGTCCTCAGAAAGAAAAGATTTGAGCACATCACTCCTCTTTTGCAACATCTCCACTGGCTCCCTGTCTCACACAGAATAAAGTACAAGATCAGCACTATGTTATAAATGTATTCACAAATCAGCCCCTTCCTATCTCTGTGGCTGCCTTCGCCTCTACACTCCATCTCACTCACTACGATCAGCTTCGGATCCACTCTATTTACGCATACCCAGATTCAAACTCTCGACTGTTGGCCGCCGTTCTTTCTCTGTTTCTGGACCTTGCAATTGGAATGAACTTCCTCTTTCACTTCACTGAGTCTCCACACTCAGCTCTTTCAAGTCTGGCCTTAAAACCCACCTCTTCCCAAAATAGCCCCCCTTCCCTGGCTCTTCCTTGTCTTCAGTTTCTCCAGTTTTAGAGTTATGCATGCATGTGAATAACTGGTACGAAAGCGCTTTGATTTGTCTATGCACAAGATTCAGCGCTATATAAATACCATTATTATTACTATTATATAGATACAATCGGGGAATAGGTTCAAGCGCATCTGCATGTGTTGACCTAGAAGATCTGGTAAAAAATCTCCATCGAAACCCACCAGGCGCTGGTGTCGTGATCGAACCCAAGACCATCAGATTAAAAGTGCATTTTACAGTTCGGCTGTTGCGCCCGTCGCGTAACACAGTAGCTTGGGCAACAGACGACAGCTATTACCCCTTATTTGGCAAGGTTTTGGAGAGAAAATCTGTGTGTGTGTGTGTGTGTTTGTACGCGTGTGTGTGTGTGTGTGTGTGTGTGTGTGTGCGTGTCTGTGTCGTCCTGCCTTGAAAGACCTCAGGCAAACTGAATTAATCCAACAAAAACATTAGAGACGTCCTCGAATTTCAGTTTGCTCATGTCATCAAGACCCCAGAATAAGGGGCCTTGGCCTATACATGCATAAATCATCTTGAATCTCTATCTCCCTCTCTTCAGCACGCGCGCACTGACACACACACACACACACACACACACACACACTATAAAAGCTGTTTCACTGCAGATCAGTCACTCGAGGACGAAGGTGGCAGGATTTGATGGTTAAGATGTATACTGTCTGCCAATACAGTGTCTACGAGGGTCTCCCGCTCTTCCCTTTCTCCAACGTTTGACTGGAAAATCAAACTGAGCCTTTCGTAATTCGGGTGAAACGATAAACCGTGGTCCCGTCTGCGGCACACATGTGGCGCACTGAAAAAGAACCCCGGGCATGACAACAATAGTCCTCTAGCAAAATTTTGTAGAATAAATCCAGTCTGACAGGTACGTGAATGCATCCACTCAAGGCCTGATTAGCGTGTTGGGTTATGCTGCTGTCAGGCATCTGTCTGGCAGATGGGATGTAGCGTATTTTTTATATGGATTTGTATTCATGAACGCATTGACGCCTCCTAGAGAAACTAAGCTCAGTCACACGAATCACACAGCCACGCCATTGACACAAGTTGGAGCCGGTCGACCTTCACCTTTCTGTTCCCTTCGTTTGCCCTTAGCGGACTGTGTGTGGCGTAGCCTTTGCCGTTTTCAAATCCGAGGGAAAGTTACATTGTGTGTGTCGGTGTCTGCAAAATGGAGAAAGGTGCTGCGATCTTTGAATATGGTGAGAGCTGGTCCCTGAGTGGACTGTCAAAGTAACAACACTGGAACGGTTTGAATAAGAACGGGGGGCTGGGGGGTGGGGGGTTCAGCTTCATAAGTAGCAGCAGTCGATGTTCTACGACGACACACTCTAACAGAACACGAACCCCACAAGACTGATGTACACTATCTCCCAACTCGTTTGTACACACCACAGCAACACTCTCCCTGGATATTTTCTACACGCTCTATTATTTACTCTCCCCCAGACAGGTAACTCGAAATCTCACTCACCGTTGAGCTAAGTTGCTTGCTTCTCGCACGAAGTTCCACCAGTCTAGCTGCAAACTCAAGCTTTGCTGCCAAAGTGGCAACCAAATAAGACCGGTAAACCTCGTTGAGCGGAGATCCTGACGAGAGAGTGCGTGCGTGCAACAACCAACCACACCGAACACAGCACATGGGGGGGGGGGGGGGGGGGGGGGCGCGGGGGGGGGGGGGGGGGGGGCATTGTGCTGAATAAGCGACAGCAGAGGAGGAGCCAACTTGAAAGAGTACTTTACTTTTCAGCCCAGTGCTTCGGTTTACGAACTGTGATCAGAGTGCAAGGCTCTCTTATTGATATCTTAAAAAAATAAAATAAAATCAGTCATCTTGATTGTTTAAAATAACACACTGTCGGTCCAACTCGTGTGGATGACTGAACTTTGCACTGAACTCTCTCTCTCACTCTCCATGTGTGCGTGCTGGGTTTCAGATAACTGTGTGCACGAGCACAATAGTTTTCCATAAACCTGTTTGTAAAAGTTTATCTCAGTGGTACACTGGGCTGCGCGCGTGTGTGTGTGTGTGTGAACCAGATGGGTCAAGAGCTACTGATTCTATTTTTAGATCAGTACAGTGGTCAAGAGCGGGGAAGGGGAAAATATGGGAAGATTTCATTTTGAGGAGGGGTGACAGGTCAGAAATGCGGCAAGAGCAATCTGCGGCAACACAAATCACAAGGCTTTGTACGGCTGACGTCTTGGCAAGGTCCGAACAATCTGTTTGTCCTTGGGTCCAAACATATGCCACAGTATCTGTTTCAGTTTCAGAATCAAGGATGTGTCGATATGTGCGGAATGATCCACATATAAACATATATACGCTGGTATATATATGAAAGCATACCCTAGGTTTTAGTAAAACATTATTATAAAGGATTAAACAAAAACAAGCAAATATATTAAAAATATTAAAGGGAAACATACTTCGAAGGCAAATCATTGAAATAAAGCAAGATAAAAAATTTAAAAAAAGGGGTGGGCCATGATCACACACACACACACACGTGTTTGACAGGGTATTAACTGGGATCTTTACTGTGGAACCATATAATGGGTAGATAACACTGATTTTTTTGGGTGTTCTTGATTCTGTGGTAGATGTATATTTATATTTACACAAAACACACACACACACATATATGTATGTATGTATGTATGTATATATATATATATATATATATATATATATAATTTTTCATTATGATTTCCCAAAAGTTTGATCAATTTGCCATCCAAATATACCTGTCTGCCAAAAATGAATTCCGATATGAATATACCATGGTATGGTTTAAAAAGGCACCGTTTTTGTCAGTATTGTCGCGAAAGAGTGTGTCAGCAACAAAAAATGGTATGTTGTTATTAGTGAAGTGTCCTATTTGTCTAAGATTAGGTTTGTAGAGCTTCATATTATGTCACTCAGCCTTCTACTCAGTATCAAGAATGACCTGCTAAAATGTACACGAGCGTAACTCAGAGGTCAGTGTTCTACTGATCACTGACCCAAACTCAACATTTTCAACTGAGTATCGCGTCGCCGCAATTTGCAACAACGTTTTACTTAGCCGGTAAACAGAACATCATCATTAATGGTTTTTGCGTCCATACACCCCGCTTACATCATCAGGGGGATTTTTCACAATATCCGCTTTATAGTTTCGTCAGTCAGTTTTTCTGTCCACAATTACCTCTGTCACATAACGTCAGTTGCGGTTTGAGAATCCAGACAATCATCAGTGTTCAAAAAAGAAAGAAAAGAAAAAAGGGACCCCATCAACCCCCTTCTCTGGTAGTTGCGAAAGGCGTGGCGACACAAATAGCAGACAGTTTAGAGTTCACTGCAAAAGAAACCCCAATCATTTCTTTCCGCGGATCACATAAACTATTACTGAGTTGTTCATGTGCACTTCCAAACTGTGTCGTCTTTCATTTCTTGCCACAAGAACCTCTTTCTTGTACTTTTCATATATCAATAGTATACTTTTGTAGTTGTTTTTTTTCTTCTCCATTTTCGGGGGCTGATTTCCATTCGCGTCCCCGAAGAGTTCCTTTGCACGTCACGCAGTGGTGAGCCTTTGAGAAACTGTCCCAGATGAAGTATCCCCAGAGCTTCCAACATTGAGGTGTTCTCTGAAGGTATGGTCGTTGTTTCCCGGCCATAAAGGCTTCAGTGGAACCCCTGGTGTAGATGCCCAACTGAACGATGATGTCTCTAAAGCCTGTTCCTCTCATGTTTTCCCAGAGAACCAAGAGAACAAGTGAAGAGAAACGCACCAAGACATACTGCATTCTTCTGGGGCTGTTCATTTTACCAAATGGCCATCAGTGCTTTCTCTGTAACTGCAGAGACAAACGTGACAGAGGCATATTCCTGACCCAGTTGCCTTGTTGCATTCAGTGACACCTGCAGAACGTGCTGCACGGTTTGACTGTCTGTGACGGGATGAAGAACAGGTTGGGCACAGCACGGTCAGCTTACGACTGCTGCTGTACATTGGCCAGATTAATAATAATAATAATACATAGTTTTTCTATGGCGCGATATCCAGCACCAATGCTGCTCAAAGCGCCTTACATCAAAGTTGACTATAAACATGCCTTAAAAAAAACCATATCAACCGCTATCTGACAATGGAAAACATCCAGTGTGTTCATATGAAAGCAAAAGCACACTAAAGATCATAAAATCTATGAAGTAAATAAGGCTTAGATTAAAACAAAATGCTTTTTATTGAACACACATCGGCCACACCCCCCTCCCTCACACACACATATATATAAATGTCCCTCCCTTACAGACACACACACACTGACATTAAATATCAACTGAACTAAAAACAAAATTGCATAAGCATTAAATGTTTCTTATTTTCTAACATAGAATTCTGTTCGGACACACTAACATGCCTACACACTTACACACGCGTACCAGAGCACTGGTCCTCTGCAGACGATCGCCTCCAGGGCTGACAAGGAACTGGAAAAGATAATGAATCTCTTGTTTCGAACAGAGAACCATTTTTACCGCCAGAACCAGTGCGGTCAGTTCTGCAGTGTACACTGAGCTGTCAGATAGAATGTGTTCCGTTGAGGGCTGGTCAGGAAAGGTGGGACAGAACGCAGATGCAGCGACCCCGTCCTCCGACTTGGAACCGTCAGTGAAGATTTTTTGGAAAATGGGAAATTTGTGGTTACGAAAAGTAAGTTTTGTAGGCCAGAGAACTGGTGGAGTCTTTACGGTACGAGGCCACATCAAATCGGACCTCAGGCGTTTTAAAGGTCCACGGTGAGCTGTCGGGGAACTTGGAGAAATCTGAGATGCCGCCAACATCCAGATCGGCATTTTCTATGTGTAGCTGAATGTGGAGTCCAAGGGGAGGGATGCAGTTTGGGTTGTCTTCAAATTTCTTGTTGTTGAAGACACTATCGTAAGAAGGGTTTTTGGGTTCAGAAAACAGTTTCAAGTAGTAGTTCAGGGTCAGCGTCAATCTGCGGTTGGAGAGAGGCGGTTCCCCCGCCTATGCGTACAAGCTGTGCATAGGGGTGGTGCGGAACGCACCTATTCTGAGACAAAGCCCTTGGTGGCGTATCGGGTCCAGCAGTTTCAGGTAAGGCGGTCTGACCGAGCCGTACACTACACACCCGTAATCCAGTTTGGACCGGACCAGGGCTCTGTAGAGGTGCAAGAGAGTTCTCTTATCAGCGCCCCAGTCCGTGTGTGCCACGACTCGGATGATATTCAGAGCTTTTTAGCAGGATATTTCCAGCTGTTTCATGTGGCTAAGGAAGTTCAGCTTCTGATCGAAAACGACCCCCAGAAATTTGGCTTCCTTGACCGCCGGGATGGTGGATTTTCCCAGACGGATTTCATGGTCCAGATAGAATTGACGAGTTTCAGTTTCAGTTTCAGTAGCTCAAGGAAGCGTCACTGCGTTCGGATAAATCCATATACGCTACACCACATCTGCCAAGCAGATGCCTGACCAGCAGCGTAACCTGACGCGCTTAGTCAGGCCTTGAGAAAAAAACACGAAAAAACACACCAAAACACTAAATAAAATAAAATAAAAAGCAATAAGTAGATAAATAAATAAATAATAGATAAATACATAAAAAAATAACTACTACCAATATTTATAAGGTGCAAAAACTTAATGAAGTCAACTATAAGCGTACAAAACCAAAAATAAATAGATAAATAAATAAATAAAATGAAACAGAATAAAATAAATAAATAAAATAGAAAAGACAACAATGATGATAAATAAGCAAATAAATGTAAAACATGCAGACACACATTCACACATATACACACGTATGCATAACAGTTGCATAACAGATATCCACTAAACATGCAGTTTAACAGATATGAAAGCACAATCAAATACACATAAACGTACATGAGCCCCAACACACACACAATTACCCTGCACCCGCTCTACCCCCCCCCCCCCCCCCCCCGCCCCCCCTTCACACACTCATTTCTATGCTACATAACGCACACACACACACACACACACACACACACACACAGACACACTTACTTGTACAAGCACACACACATACGCCCAACACACACACACACACACATATATATATATATATATATATATATATACACGAGGGTCATTCAATAAATAAGGTGAATTTTTTGGTATAAGGACTTATAATACAGATAGAAGCTTACTTCTTCTTTTTTTCAACGTAGTCTCCCAGCACTGTCACACACTTTTCCCATCTGTGCACAAGCTTCCGTATTCCCTCAGCGTAAAAATCTTTGGACTGATGTCTCAGCCAGTCGCTCACAACACTTTTGACTTCATCGTCACTTTCAAACTTCGTGCCTCTCGTGAACGCTTTCAAGGGACCAAACAGGTGAAAGTCTGAAGGGGCAAGGTCTGGACTGTAAGGGGAATGAGGGAGCAGTTCCCAGCCCAGCTCGTTGATGGTCTGCACCGTTCGGGCTGCTGTGTGAGGCCTTGCATCTTTGGCACCCACCGGCAGCTGACCTTCAAGTAGCCAAGGTCATCATGGACAATTTTGTGTGCTGTCCCAACAGATAAGCTCAAAGTCCTTGCAATGTCATCCACTGTCACCCTTCTGTCAGACTGAATGAGGTCATTGACTGATTCGATCACCTCAGGAGACCTCACTTCTGTAGGCCTTCCAGGCCTGTCTTCATCCTCAACACTGCTCCGTCCTTCTTTAAACAATTTAGCCCACTTGTAGACATTTTTTCGTGGCACCATACACAGTTGACATTCTCCTATGAATTTCAACTGGTTTGCACCCTTCAGCAACCAAAAACTTGATAACTGACCGCTGTTCAATCCTGGAGCATGCTTCTTGGTCGGCCATCTTTGTTAATCGCCAAAACTCTGAAAGTTTTTTTTAATCTGCAAAACAAATTAAATCCATGTGAAAAAGAAGTGAAACAAAAAAAGAAAAAAAGAAGAAAAGAAACTGTAAGCTTCTATCTGTATTAGAAGTCCTTATACCGAAAAATTCACCTTATTTATTGAATGACCCTCATATATATATATATATATATATATATATATATATATATATATATATATATATATATATATATATGCACATCCGCACGTTCCAATATTCCGTTGCTCTCACAGTGTAGGCATGCATACACACATACCTCATCCTCTACCCCCCGCCCCTCCTCTCCACCCCCCCCCCCCCCTACACACACACACACACACACGTGCACAGAACTCTCCAGACGCTTGTGTACACTTACACCCTCGCGCACGCACACACGCACACAGACCCACATGCACAGAGGCTGCCTCTGATTGGCCGCAAGAGGGGTGGGAAAAGATCTCTGATGCCAAGAACGTGGCGTCTAGTGTGTTGCTCAGTCTACTGTATTTGGAAAAGCCCACAGAGACTCCGTTCCGTTTTCAAGAAATCTGCGACAAAAAAAGAAAAAAGAAGAAGAATTGACGAAAGTTGTGAAAATGAATACACTGAGTTTTAGAGGACGAAAAGGTGAACCGTTCTCCTCTGCCCAACACTGAATTTTGTCAACGCAAGCTGAAGCCGTCGCTGGATGCTGGCGTACGTGCTGCCAGTTGCGTACAGGGCGAAATCGTCCACAAACAGCGAGCTGTCCGATCCCTTCTGAACCGACTGGACGATGTCGTTTATCTTGATGCTGAAGAGAGCCGGCACCAGAATGCTCCCTCAGTTGCGGAACACCCAGCTCCTGCTCGTGAAAGTCGGACAAGGTGGTGCTGACCCTCACCTGGCATTGTCTGTCTTGCAAGAAATTGTGGATGAACTGGGGCAGGTGTCCTCGGAAGCCAAGCTTGTGCAGGTCTGAGAGGATTCCAAATGTCCACGTGGTATCGTAGGCTTCCTCTGAATCAAAAGATTTGGCCACCACATGCTGTTTATTTACAAAAACGTTCCAGACGAACCAGATGGTCAACGGTAGACTGATGCTTGTGGAAACCGTTCAGTTCTACTGTGGAGGCTAGCAAAGTAGCAACTGCTTTCTTCTCTGTGATCAGAGCATCTAAGAGCTTGAGATGGTGAAAATTTGGGCAGAATGTTTTTGCCTTTCATTTTTTTTTTTAAACCCTCCATACTTTCTTCTTGGGTGTGCTGGAGGTTAAGGAAGAGCAAAAATCTCGCCATGATTTTCGCTGGCTCTTTTTAAAAATATATCTGGCTTTCGCCCTCAGCTGTTGATGGGTTCGAACGCTATCGGTCTTCAGTCTTTGAAAGACGCGCCGTTGCACTGTCTTCCAAGACTTTGGGGCATCCCGACAACCAGGGCGTTCTTGGCACCTGAGGCTTGGAGGTAGACGATGGGACTGCTGCTTTGGCGCATTCTAAAATGATCCATGTCAGAGTGTCAGCAGGATCTTTGCTTTGCAAGACTGTTTCTTCCTGCAGCTCCAATCTTATCTTCGTAGTAAAAATTCCCCAGTTGGCTTTGTCGTAGTTCAGGCGGTCAGGCAGAGAGTCACATTCTACATCTGTGAAACGGAGAACGACAGGAAAGTGGTCACTCCCGTGCAGATCGTCGTGCACTTTCCACTCGTAGTCCAGGACCAACGATGGATCGCAGACCGACAATTGTCTCTAAACACGAGAGCTTCCCAGAAGACAGATGAAGATAAGAGGATAACTTGTTAAGACAACATAGGTCCATATCGGAAAGAAAGTTTTCCAAAATAAGTCCTAAGGCTGATGTCACCTCACTACCCCAGAGCGGGAGTGGCTTTTGAAGTCGCCCAACAGTAAGAACGGTCGTGGGAGCTGGTCGACAAGGTTCATGAGGTCCTGCCTCAGAACATGGACAGGAGGAAGATACAGAGGACAGACAGTGATGGTTTTCTTTAGTGTGACTCTGACTGCCACAGCCTGTAAAGGTGTGTTTAAAGAAACTGTACTAAAAAGGGGACTTATGTACAAACAGAGCGACACCTCCCGTCAATCCCTCTTACTTAGGTTGAGCGGGTTTAAAAATGGAGTTAAAACCGGAGAGTGATAAAATCTTGCCATCTCTTTGCAGAGTTTCTTGCAGCACCAGCACTGAAGGTTTCAAAGAACTTGTTCTTTTTTTTGTCGTTCCAGAAACTGGAGTTCCTGAAGGTTGGCATAAAAACCACGGATGTTCCAATGAACGATCGCCATTAAAAATGTTGAAAATGTAGCAGCAACCTAATCCATTGCTACCTCCTGCTCCTCTGCTTGTGGTGGTTCAAGTTCGGACAAGACTGCAGATCTGTTTTTCGTGTTAACTAAAGTCCTGTCCGATTCCGGCCGAGCCGGAATATCAACCATCTCGGTTTTCCCTGACCCCGCTGAGATCGTAACCTTCCCCTCCTTGGGTTTTGGAGGTGGAAGAGGGAGTGGGGGTTGTGTTCAATTCTGGGCACTCCCACCAGCCCGAGGGGCAGGCAGACGAGAGGCGGGACGATGGGGGGTCGGGGTGGGAGGGGGCGACGGGAGGCGAACACCATGCCTCCGCCCGAGGCTCCCCCCCCCACCCCCCCCGTCCAGCAGCTCCTGAGGACCGCCGTACAGGATGGGAAGGAGTGAACACAGCGCCTCCATCCGAAGCCAACGGTTTCACCAAAGTCGGTAAGTCGTCTGTCTGCGTCCCTGTGGACACCGTCTTGATCACGACGTCCACCATCCTGGGTCTGACGACAGAAGCGTATGACAGTCCTGCCTTCGGCAAGCGGGGGAACACCAGCTTGACCCCTTCCAGGTTTCGGGAGGGGCATACGACCAACAGTATAGCTCTAACCCATTCACCCCCGACCATGCCCAGCTCCCGGGGACAGAGAACTGAGCACTGCGGGGGTTATCTCAGTTAGCCTCTAAACTGCCAGTCTTGACCCAGCCCCACGTATGGGTAGCCGATTGACACACACGGGCCAATGTGTGCTGCCTGTCTTAGGAGAGGTCCGAGCCAAAGGGACGTGTTGAGAGCAGCGTGCTCTTTCAGTCCCCAGGATCTCATTCCCCTCCATCACAGGTCGCGCCTCACGACAAACACGGCGAGCCTGAAGAAGGCCGCAGAGAAAAAAGAATGTGGAAAAGAAGACTTGATGGTGATCTGGAGACAGAAAAGAGGCGGTAAAAAGAAGAAGAGTGAATAGCGAAAGGGACAGTGGGTCACTTTTAGTTTGGGCCTCACTCACGACCTGTTCGGCATTGGAAGCCCTATCAGGGGCATCAGTACAAACACCACCACGTATTCAGCCTGAACAGCTGCAATGGCTATGTAGGCTGTCAATTAAGACCTGGAACTAGAACAGTAAACTCTGATAGAAACACTGATACCCGCGCCGACATAGCTGGCTCGATCAATGGCCACTAAGCCTCCCGACCACGACAAGGTAGTGACCCCCCAGGAGGAAACCATGTAAATTAGACCGATTGAATGCAATACTACATGGCATAACACGAATTTATTCCAATATAGTGCCCAATTATGCCAGCAGTTACCTCACGCTGATAAAGAAAATCTTTTATCCAGTAATCAGGTTGCTGGGTTTTTTTTTAGCACTTTCAGTACACTGGAAGTATTTGATCACGAGACAAGCTATTACGGCACAAATCCAATTTTAATGTCATTCATGGAATAGCTCATTCTGATTTCTTTCTGTAGACATAAAGAAATTAACTGTGTGATAAAATATGTGGATATAGTGCCGTTTCAAGCACATATACCATAGCGTTATCTATCGGGCCCAAAGGAGGAAATAATTTATGGCCTATATTTACCCTCCTCCAGCATTTACACCGTAATTCAAACTTGGCAGACAGGTAAATTATGATTTCTGACATAAAAACGCACGAGAAAACCACTATGAAAAATCCCCCCTCCCCCGCCGGGGTAAGGGTTACCATTTGCCACCCACAGACTATGACGTATGTGAACTGCAGTCAGCCTGACTGCCACACAGTGTGTTCAGGTGGAAAGTCATGCGTGCGAGTGCGAGTTGATGTTCGTTTGTTCACAGTTGTATTGTTGATAGCAATTGTAGCATTAGTTCTGGTTAAAATGTTGAAAATTAACTTTCAAAATAAATAACAAGGATTTTTATCCACTCTACCTCTGAATGGAAGGTTTTGTTTTTGTTGGTTGCCTAGTCTTAAAGCTTTTGTTTTTTCAACATTCAGTCTCAGTCCAGAGAACTATTCAAACGTATCCAACATTTCTACTGACCTGATCATGTCTCTGCAATCTTTCAGGAACAGTTTTGTGTCATCTGCCAAATGCTTTATTTTCAAATAAACTGCCTCCTTGTCAGTTAGATGCAGTGCTTCTATTCCTACAATTGAGCTGTTTCTGAGTTTGACTGTAAGGAGCTCTACAGCTAATGCGAACGCTAGCGGAGAAAAAGGACAGCCCTGACTGATGCCACATACCTCAAATGGTTCTGAAATCCACTTTTACCTAACTTCTTCTTCGTTTGTGGGCTGCAACTCCAATGTTCACTCGTATGTACACAAGTGGGCTTCTGTGTGTATGACCGTTTTTCCTACCCCACCATGTAGGCAGTCATACTCTGTTTTCGGGGAGGGGCATGTTGGGTGTGTTCTTGTTTCCATAACCCACCGAACGCTGACATGGATTACAGGATCTTTAACGTGCGTATATGATCTTCTACTTGTGTATACACATTGAGGGGGTTCAGGCACAAGCAGGTCTGCACACATGTTGACCCGGGAGATCGGAAAAATCTCCACCCTTTACCCACCATGCACCATCACCGGGATTCGAACCCGGGACCCTAAGATTTTAAAGTCCAATGCCCTGTCTGATGCCACATAATACCTCAAATGGTTCTGAAATCCACTCAGCTACTGCGCCCATCACTTTACCTGATGTATTGGTCAGTGTAATCTCCTGATAATTATTTGGATCCACTGAGCCCAACACTCAGCTTATAAAATTATCACAGACACAAGTTGACAGTTGGGCCAACAGCAAAGTGAGAACTGTATTATCAATGATTTCCCCATTGCAATGGGAGATCATTTACAGCTTCGTCTTTTGTGAAGAACTATGACTTTCAAACCAGGAGGCGAAACTGCACAGGCTCTTTGTGCTGCAGCTTTGGGGGCCAGTTGGCCTTTGGGAACCATCCCAACACCAACTGTCCCAAAACCCTCTTGGCAGGACACTCTCCACTCGGGCAAGACACTCTCCACTCCCCCATACAGTAACCTCCTCTGCTGTTCTGATGGTCAAAGTCGAAAACGACTGTCATACATTTGGATCCACTGGGTTGCCGTTTTGTACAAAGGGATACTGATATCAGTTTTCCAATTGTCTGGATACACACATGTATATATTACATTATATAACTTTTGCATGACAGGTAACAAAACCGGAAGACTGCTTTTTATCATTTCATTTGTAATTGCGTCCCTTCTAGCGATTTTTTGGTGTTTTTGACTAAGACATGTCTTTCATATTTCTTCTTCAGTAATTTCCTTATTGATGCTTACTATATTATCATCATCAAACATTTCAGTTTTTTAAAGTTCATCTCGAACTTTTATCTTCTGCTTGTCATTTTCTTCCGTGTCTTTTCGATAAAATTTTCTAAACAAGAAATCCAGTTTGAAACATTTAATTGATGTATACATTCGTTCCGTCCCTCGATTAATGTTGCTCAGGGAAAGGTGCACACATATGGGCGTGCGGTCACCTATCGGCCGATCTTCCTCTCTACATAGAGGGAGGGCATCCCTACCCGAATCAGTCGCCACTGGACACAAGAGGGCCAGGGCATGCTGAGTGAGTGATACGTTGTCATGGACAGAAAACATATAGGAGTGGATCAAGTGTGCAGTGGAGGATGCAAGTCTGTGCTGGTTCCCCAGAGAGGACATACACTCGGTCACTGAAATTGTGGACACAGGGAAAGAAACAGAGGAGGGCGACTCATGCACTGCAGACTGGCATGGCTGAGAAAATGCGGAGCATGGTGAGGCCGGATGCAAATTGATCGAGTCAAAGGAAATGGCACTACTGACCTGAGTGAGGGGAAAGAAACCCAGAGATGCCACCAGAGGTGGTGTAGGAGGTGGAGGTGGTCTGGAGTCAACCAGAGGGAGCAGAGGGGGTGGAGGAGGTGGAGGGTTAGCATTGCTGAGAGAGCCCGAGGTAGATAGCCCTGGAGTGACCACCGATCGATTGCAATTTTAGCTTGATCACCAAAACGAGCCAAGTAAGTTTGTGACATGTTAGAATTCATCATCAAACACAAGGCAAGAGTGTCAAAGAACCAACAGAGATGCAGAAAATGCAAAATAGCTGTATGAAGAGAACAGGAGCAGGAGTTAAGATGGCTGCCGGAAAAAAGAGGGTGCTTGCCTGGGATACATAGGGGAGGTAACCTACTCCTGGGAGGTTATCAACCATAGCCACTTCTGTTTTCTCTGCATGGGCAGATAGTAGTTTGCACAGGGCAGGAATCAGACCACCTGCTGGAGTCGCTAGTGGGTCTTGGTAAATTATGTGTAGTTAAACTTGCTATTTAGCAAAGTGAACAGCTAAGTGAGGAAATACAACGAAGAGGGGGATGACAGTAAATGATGAAAATCTTTCTCAACATATTCAATACCCAAGTCCCATATTTCTACTCCTATTTGTTTTTGCAATGTTTTGTACTTTCTGAGTGTAAAGCATAGTCCCAATAAAACATCCACTCTCTCAGACGTGCTTTCAATCACTCACTCATTTTTAATCACACACACACACTAGAAGTACATCATATATAAACCGACAGTTTATTACACCAACAGAATAGCTGACACAGCTTATTTCTTTGAAGACTCTTCCTCCTTGGCAAATGACTTGAGCATTTCCTGCTTCTTCTGTGCAATCCTCTCCTCTCGCCTCCTGCGAGCCTCCTTGACCTTGGTACGACGAGCCTCTGCCTGATCACTGTAACACCCAGTTAGTATACTTAGTATTTTCTTATATCTGGTTTGTGTAATGAAGTCGAGACTAATGCAACTGATTCTGTGTCATTAACCCTTTCCATTCTCAGCCTGAGCACTACAAAGAAAGGGACTCTTGATAAACTTCCAGGTGAGTTACTGACAAATACTTAACATTTTCAAGCACTTTTTAGCAAGTTTTATTGTGTATATAGCAATAAAGTTATTTTTTTCTAAAAGGACCCTTGATAAACTTCAAAGTGATTTACTGACAAAACTTATTATTTTCAAGCACTTTTAAACAAGTTTTTTTTAATTATGATTTTATCTACAAAAACCACCTCATACCACTTAGTTTCAGTCTCAGTCTCTCAAGGAGGCGTCACTGCGTTCGCACAAATCCATATACACTACACCACATCTGCTTGGCAGATACCTGACCAGCAGCATAACTCAGTAACTTAGTAAGGCCTTGGGTGCATGCATAAATGTTTGTGTACCTATCTGAGTGGATTTCTTCTACATAATTTTGCCAGAGGACAATACTCTGGTTGCCATGGATTCTTTTTCAGTGCGCCAAGTGCATGCTATACACAGGACTTCGGTTTATCATCATATCCAAACAACTAGATGCTCAATTCGATTTTCCAGTCAAACCTGGGAGAAAGGGGAAGAGCAGGATTCAAACCCAGACCCTCACTGACTCTGTATCGGCAGAGTCTTAACCATTCTACCACCTTCCTCTTCATATCACTCACAAGTATTAAGGGGGGACTTGGCGTGCATTTTTCTAGTATTTTTGTATCTCGACTTCTACTAAAGCTATTGCCATGAAATTTTGCACATAGACAGCAAAGTGGATTTGGAGCTAGAATACAAAGTTTCAAATGTTCATGTTACATAGAAATAATTTTATGATTTTTTTTCATGTTTTTGTGCTGTCGAAAACACGTACGTCTGCTCCTCCTCTACAGTTTGCAAAGTTAGGTAGTATTGAAGCTAAAATCATAATCAATACAAAGGACATGAATAGAAGAGTGCAATAGACATAAATTAGTATGTATAAATGTACATAAATGTAAATACCATCGCCAAGACTTTGGAGAAAACTGACAAATGTAAATAATTATTTTTAACCTAATATAACACTAAAACTGTCCAAGATCCATACTTTCTAATGGTTTCATTGCACTCAGAAGCCATTTTTCCATCTATATGCAAAATTTCAAGGCAATAGCTGTTGTAGAACTTGTACAGTAAAGGAGGACAGTACATACGTATGGAATAAAAAGTCGTTTTGAGAAATTTGACTCCAAAGATAGAATTTAATGTGGACAAATGAAAGGAACAATTTTCAATAGTATTACTATCATTTTCCAATAATTGTCAAGTATGATAGCTTGTCAAGACATTCTGTACAGTTTTTTCTATGTGGCACTGGAAATCAAACACTCAGAACTGCCCAGGCCCATACATCTCCCCTTCTCTTTCTTGTCTTTCCTGGCGTTCCATGCGTCGCACCATCTCTATTTTCTTTCTCTTCTCTTTCTCCTTTTCTGATGATTTTCTGCTGGATTTCACCACCCTGGCAGTGTCCTCTTTCAAAACAAAGTCACCCAGAGTGCTTCCTCCCACAAGTTCCAGTTCCAGCATCACATCCAGCAGGGCCGAGGACCCTTTGTTGACCTCCCTCAGTCACCCTCAGGCTCTGAAACACATGATAAATTACACTTTTTTTTGCACAGCTTCATACATTTGTAACATATACACACATCTGTACAAGCAGTCTTACACACACACACACACACACTAAACAAACACATAACCTGAAACACACACATGGAATATACACATCTCATACACATACACAATGAACAAACCCATAACCTGAAACATATTCAAACACACAGAATAATCACACACACAAACACACTATGAATAAACACATAACCTGAAACACACACTAATACACTGAACACACTCACAGCCACACACACACACACACACACACTGAATAAACACAACCTGGAACACACACACATTGATTGAATAAACACATAACCTCTCACACACACCCCATGACACACACACAGCCCCACACCCACCCCCTCACACCACATCTAATTCAATCTCTCTCCTCTCACACTTCACAAGGACCAGGAAGAAGTATGAATGATAAAGAAAACGAAAAATAAACAAAGAAATCAACGATCGACTTACCGGTTCTTTACATTCTGGACACAATGCACCACTGGAAGCGATGAGAGACTGAAGGCAGCTCAGGTTCATGATGATGTTGAGATCGTCACTTCTCACTTCTTCTACAGCTTTCTCTTCCAGTCTTTGTTTTTTGCTGGGTCCAGACTCATCTTCTTCTTCACTAGAATCAGACACTGCCTTCTTTTTTGAGAAAAGGTCCTTTTTTTTTCTTTGAAGTAGAGGACGGGTATTCCATAGCAGACGACGTTGATGGAGTCGGCTCACAGGTTGTCGATTCGACCTCAGTTTGCTGTGATTGGCGGCTGGCTTTTCCACATTTCCCTTTTCTCTTCTTTGTACCAAACTTATGGAGTACTCTAAACTTCGTTCCAAACTTTCTTGGCATTGTAAAAAAGCAAAACTGTGCCTAAAACTGACAAAATGAATGTCCTAGTTCGCTCACTTCGAAACCGACGCTATGAACCAAGATGGCCGATGACTGGAGTTTCGGCCAATCAGAATCATGGATTTACCCTCGTGACAGCTTAGGCCCAATCAACGGGTTATACACTGTTGTTGGGTGAGCCATTTCGTGCTTCGCGGAGCTCTCGCACTGAGGTTGTTTGCATATGAAATTAGGTTGACCGGAAAGAGCGTATGTTTAGCTTTCAAACGAGCGGTCACACACCTCAATTGGTAAAATGAAAGTGGTGGTTGCTAGGGTCTGAAGATAGCGATTTTTGTGATTCGACTTCGATTTCCGATAAATATTTGAGGCCACCTACATTAAAAAAAGTACAATTACACACACTTTTATGCAAAATTATAGCAAAAGACACCCAAAAAGTGTTTGTAGATATATTATTCTTTCAAAATTTACAATAACCCCAAAACACATTTTCTAGTGATTTTTCATCAAAAATGCACGCCAAGTCCCCCCTTAAACAAAATGTTCTTGAATTCAAAGCCCATCACTTTCATTTACTCTGTTTAAGTGGGGTTATTTGTTGATTTTTTTTATTTTTGTTTTTTTGGTGTGTGTTTTTTTTTCTTTTTTTTTCAACCATACAATTAAGTGTTCTGTTTGCAAAGGCTCTGGATAGCGTACATCATATGATGGAGTCGCCCGTCGGTCCGTCAGATGAGTAGGCAGGAACACTTATCTGTCGGTGTGTGTCCTCATATGGGAGAAGAGGCTGATTCTGGATGCACAGCACTTCCCACAGGTGTTGCAAGGGAAAACGTCTCCAGAAGTTGAGCCCTGCTTCCTTCGCTCACGCTTCTCTGCGTTCTTTTGTTTTCAAACGTCTTATGCCACTAGAGCACAGCATCCTCCAGCGAGAGCAGTCAAGGGCATCAGTTTCCCAGGAAGCGATGTCTATGTCACAGGCTTTGAAGTTTGTCTTCAAGGTGTCCTTGAAGTGCTTGCAGGGTCTTCCAAGTTCACGGTGGCCTTCCTTCAGCTGACCATACGAAAGCATCTTTGGGATCCTGCTGTCTGTCATGTGGAAGTGTCCTGTCCAGCGTAGCTGGCACTGGATCAGCAAGCTTTCGATGTTGGGCAGGCCGCTCCTCTCTAGGACCTGAAGTTTGGAGACCCTGTCTTGCCACTTTATGCCGAGGATCTTTCGTAGGCATCTCTGGTGAAACTGCTCAAGTTGCTGAATGTGACGGTGATACATCGTCCATGTTTCACAGCAGTACAAGGTGGTCAGCACAACAGCTCTGTAGGTTTTCATCTTGGTGTTGAGCCTGATGCCTTTGTTGTTCTACAGCCTGTTGTTGAGTCTGCCAAAGGCGGAGCTGGCCTTGGCGATGCGCAGCGTCACTTCTATCAAGGGCTCCGTTGCTGCATAGGGTGTTGCCCAGGTAGCAAAACTTGTCCACTGACTTGATCTCTATGTCATCGATCTCTGTGTCATCGATCTTGATTGCAGGTGGGGGGAGGGAGGCACTGGCGTTCTGTGAGCTAGCTGGTTGGTACATGGACTCAGTCTTGCTGAGGCTGATGGTGAGTCCAAAGTGCCTGCAGGAGGTTGAGAACCTGTCCATAATGAACTGCATGTCCTCATGGGTGTGTGCAGCAAGCGCGCAGTCATCAGTGAAGAGGAACTCTCTCAACAGTGCCTCAAACACCCTGGACCTGGCATGGAGTCACCATAAGTTGAAAAGTTTGCCATCTGTGTGAAACTAAACGTAGATGCCCCAGTCACAGTCTTGGAAGGCATCAATCAGCATGGCAGAGAAGAGAATGGAGAACAGTGTGGGTGCCAGGACGCAGCCCTGCTTCACTCCATTTACCACAGGGAACGGATCTGACATGTCAGTATTTTCCTGTACTCTTGCCTGCATGCCATCGTGGAATGATGCAATCAGCTGGATTAGGCTCTCTGGGCAGCCAAACTTTAGGAGGATCTTCCACAGACCACGGTGGTTCACTGTGTCGAAGGCCTTAGTCAGGTCTACAAGGACCAAGTGGAGCTCCTTGTTCTGCTCACGGCACTTCTCTTGCATCTGGCGTACGGCAAACACCATGTCACATGTTCCCCTGCCTGAGTGGAAGCCACACTGTGCTTCAGGGATGACTGTGTTGGAGACGTGATCTACCAGTCTGTTCAGTATGATGCGGGCGAGGATCTTGCCGGCGATGCAGAGGAGAGAGATTCCATGGTGGTTATCGCAGGATGTTTTGTCTCTCTTTGTAAATGTGGACAACTGAAGCATCCTTGAAATCCTGGGGGACCTCCCCTCTCTTGCAGATAGACTTGAACAGGGCTGTCAGCTTGTCTGTCAGCACCTCACCTCCATACTTGTAGATGTCAGCCTGGATTCCATCTGCTCTTGGTGCTTTTCCTGACGTCAGCTTCAGGGCCTTCTGGGTCTTGGCCTTGGTGGGAGGGGCAGCTAGCGATTCACTGACTGGTAGCTGTGGGAGGGTTGCAATTACCTCGTCGGATATGGACGAGTCCCTGTTGAGGAGGGTGTTGACGTGCTCTGCCCAGCAGGCAAGGATGTCTTTCTTGTCTGTCAGGAGGGTGGTCTGGTCCAAGGACGGACAGGGGTTGATCCTGTGACTCTCATCCCATACACAGCTCGGAGGCCATCATGGAGGGTCTTCTCATGTCATGAGCATCAGCAGCAGACTGAAGCTCTTCAGACTTTCTCTCCCACCACGCAGCCTCTTCTGTATGATCTGCTTGGTTTGCAAGAACTGGTTCTCCTTCCTCTGGCAGTCTTTATCGGAAATGTGATCCTGATGCCATATATGCAGTGTTCAGGAGCTTGGAGATTCCGGAGTCATTCTCATCAAACCAGTCTTTGTGGCTCCTCTGTACAAAGCCGAGAGTGTCAGCTGCTGCTGTATACACAGCGTCTCTAAAGGTGCTCCATACCTCTTCAACATCAGTCGATGCAGGAATTTCTTGGAGAGCTACTTGGATTTGCTGCTGCAGCACATCCTTGATGATAGGGAGGCGGTGGATGTTCAGCTTCCTAGAGGGGGTTTCTGCCTGGCTGGTTGGAGCTTGCATGCAAGCCTATGTTCATCTTGCTGTGTACCAGGCAATGGTCCGACCAACAGACTGCTCCTCTCATGCAGTGTGTAATGGAAACATCACCTCTGTCCCTCTGCTGGACAATCACATAGTCCAGCATGTGCCATTGCTTGGAGCGGGGGTGCATCCATGAGTTCTTGTACTTGTCCGCTTGTTGGAAGAGGGTGTTGGTGATGGTCAGTCCATGCTGCGCACAGATTGAGAGCAAAAGCAGTCCGTTGGGAGTTGCACTTGCCAGTGCCATGCTGTCCTAGGACTTTTGGCCATGAGAAGTTCACGCCAAAGCGGGCACTGAAATCCCCAAGGATGACAAGCCTGTCCTTTCTGTCTACTGCTGAAAAGGTGCAGCTGAGCTCCTCGTAGAAAGCTTCTTTGATGTCATCAGGGTTGGTCATCGTCGGGGTATAGCAGCTGATGACTGTAGAGAAGCGGGGCATAGCAGCTGATGACTGTGGAGAAGCGATCCTTGGACAGCTTCAGATGCAGGGTCATCAGCCTATCGTTTATCCCACATGGAAGGCTGTCAAGCTGTTGTGCAAATTTGGTTCGTATGGCAAAGCCCACGCCTGAGGTTCTTGGGGTGCCATCTGGTTTCCTAATGCAGTAGGTGTAGCCCCCTCCAACTTCCTCCATCTGGGTTTCACCGGCAAACCTGGTTTCGCTCAGGGCTGCTATGTCCACCTGCTAGCGATCAAGCATTCTAGCAATGAGCGCTCTGGTCTGTCATTTCTGTCCAGAAGGATGCGAACATTCCAGGCACCCAGAGTCAGGGCATGACTCCTGGTTCTTTTCTTCTGTTGTTTTCGACCGCTAGTTTTGGATGTCCAAGTAGGTGTGGTTTCCTGCTAGGTACAAGGCGAGGCAGGCTTTGTTTTGGGATCCTTTTATCTCCCCTTCCCAATGTGGGGAGAGCAGTGCTGTCCTAAAAAGGGCTGCTCTGACACTGTGGGAGGATACGGGCGCCGCATCTGCCCCAGTCTATGGTGGACAACCATCACCCCACAGCCGCCTGCATGCAGAGTCATGACTAGGAACTGCCAGCGGCATCCTCTGCCTGTCCCCATTACCACTTCTCCATTGCCACAGGTCGGCTAGCTCGTCGTTCCGACATTAGCCTGGTTGCCTGACCAGCACAGGTGACTTTTTTTTTTAGTGAGGAGTTGTGCAGTCCCTTCCCCACTCTCTCACCTACCGACGCTCACAGTTCCACAGGTGCAGATACTGCCATGTGTAGGATGGCCTCGGCAGGTGCAGGTTTTTTCTTCAGAGCTCCATCTCCTAGGAGGACTTCCAGTCAAGGATAAGAGCTCCCCCTGCCCTTTGGTCATCCTCTCCCGCCTTCACAGCCATTGGGAAAGGAAGTGGGTGTGACCAAATGGGGGTCAGAGAATTCTTGTCACCGATTACTGCCTTGGTTTGGACAACCCACAGTTTTCATGAAACTCAGGGTTGAAGGTGCATATGACAGGAAAAATTTGTTTTATTTTTTTCAGTTTTGTTACTGACCAGATGACAAACTTGATCACACAGAAAGCAAATTGGCACGTACAGCAGATTATTTTTGTCTCCCGAAGTACAGCATAGATTGAGTAAGTGCCACCAAAGAGCTTCTCCCTCAGTAGAGGAAACTTCTTTGGTGTTACAAAGCTTGACTGCGCAGTTTCTGAGGATATGATTGACCCTTTATGTTGGCAGAACCCACATTGGTCATTGCTGCGTCAGTTATTCACTTACATAGCCCAACACTCGGCTTATATCACAGATTGACAAAAATTTACATCTGGGCCAACAGCAAAGTGAGAGCTGTATTATCAATGGTTTCTCCAGTCAAAGGGAAATCAGTTACAGCTTAGACTTTTGTGAAGGATTATGACTCTCAAACTAGGAGGCAAAATTGCACTGGCTCCTAGTGCTGCAGCCTTGTGGGCTGGTTGACCTTTGGGAACCATCCCAATGCCGACTGTCCTAAAACCCTCATGGCCGAGAGAGTGGAGATGTAACTTGGGCAAGAAACTCTTCACTATAATCAAATTCTAGCCCAGATAGTCGGAACAGCAGTTGCCTCTTCTGCTGTTCTGATGGTCATAGTCGGACACGACTGACTATCATCAAAAATGTGTGATCTGTTGTTGTTGTTTTTTTAAAACTGACAACAAGCATGCCATTCCAAGCTGTATTCTGTTGGTTTTCATTTTAGATGTCATTCTATGACGGTGGAAATAGACCTTTCTCCGTTTCTGTTGCACAAAACATCATTATCTTCACTTTGAAATGCCTATCTACAAACAAAAAAAACAAAAACAAAAGAAAGGAAACAGCAAAGATTCAGATTCCTCATTCATTTTCCTTTACGAAATACATTCACTTTCAAATGGCTCCATTAACAACTTATTTCAGTTACTTGAAGTTAAATAATCATGTGTATATACATTTTAAAATGAAGCATTGCCATCAAAGATTCATGGTTAAAACTAAAACTGCTCTGGTTTAATTATTAAAAGTGCTTTTGTTTTGATGTTTGTATTTTCTACCATAAAGGTTTTAAAGTTACACAGACTCTGAATAGCGTATAACAAACAAACATGGTGTTTCTTGAGCAATTTTGTCTTCATTGCCTTGTGCAACTTTTACATACTATTGTAATGTGCATTCTAGAAGACCCCCTTATCTATAAATTATTTCCAAAATACAGAAAAAGGGAAATTTTACCCTGTGGCAAGCTGAATGAGACATACCTGAGCAGCTTGGTCCTAGCCTTCTCTGCCTTCCTCTTGTGGATGAATTCCATCAAGATACGCTTGTTCTTGAAGCCGTTACCCTTGCTCTTCAGGTATAGCTCATGGTACCTGACATACAACATGCAATCACAATACGTAAGTAAATTACACAACAAGAAAGTATTACTAACACAAAAAATATAACATGACAAGAAAGTATAACCGAAACAAATACTCCAAACAAAATTTGAATTAAAAAAGCTTTTCTTTAATAACAAGAAATAATAAGAAACTGGTGATACTTAATGCATTCATTTTCAAACTGTATCAAAAATGGGGAGTTTGTATTGTGCTCCCAGTTTGTCAACTGATAAAAAATAAGCCTACTGGTTTGTTCTGTTTGGCCAAGATTTTTCCTGTGAGTAAAAGGTTTCATCTTGGAACAAAACAAAAAGTTAGGAAAACAGGAAGCAATCACATAAAATTCTGCCAATCCAGACAAACACTACTTATGTAAAAAGACCTCTCAATAAACAAAAAACAAAATTAGGTGAGAGGTCTGTAAATACATTACATACAGCTGAATCACCATTTTACCAAACACCACTTCTTTTACCCCTGAACAGATCCCAGCTCTTCCCTTAACATCAGAGAGAAAATGAAAAAAAAAGAGAGACAAACTTACAGGTGCTTGTCAATCTTTTTGGCTTCCCTGTACTTGCGCAACAGATTCCTCAGCACACGCATACGGCGGATCCACAGGATTTTCACGGGCATACGGGCATTGGCTGTACCCTTGCGTTTGCCATGGCCCATGTGACGTCCCTTGCGGCGAGCCTCAGCGTTCTTCCGTACACGTGCACGGGAGTGCACCTTGACAGGCTTTCGGATAATGAGACCATCCTTGATAAGTTTACGGATGTTCTGACCTGAAAATCCCCAAGATTTCTTTCTTAAAGTGCCCATCCCCCATTTGCGGACACATTATACAATTTTCTTAAAATTTACATTAAATACTAACAACAATGAATTTTACACCAATCACCTGCTGGAGAAAATCATGTCTCTCCAAGAATGCACCCATGAAATCCTTAAACACTTAAAACTCGCTATTACCATAGAACTTCGAAGGGTACTTCAAACTCGGGTCAACCTTCAGGACTTTTTATTAAAGCAATTAAGGTCTGGACCATACGACAAGGCCTGTCTGTACTCTGCTTATTCTGTTACGTAACACCCCAGTATCTACCATGCCAAAAATCTAAAGACATGCAGATTTATCAACTGAAATGTTGCTAACATTCATAATCTTTATGACTCAAACTCCACATCAGTGACATATAATCAACAAATCTACATGTATACTATACACGTTATGTATTTTACTGAAAAAATGGTTCCTCATGACGAAACTGATTCCTGAAGGGTCTCCAAATTAAAATATTCAGTTATGATCTAGCACTGCTTGTAGGGATTGTTGGTCTCTTTTTTCTTCTGCCTGATCCCCACTTAATGGTGGGGTGAGAAAAGAGGTGTGCACAGGCAGAAGACCTTGAAGGGCTGAAAGGGTTAATTACAATAAATAACTGATCTCTGCCTTTGGTGACTTTAACGCGAGAGAGTTGGTTGTGACAGCACCTCCTGGGAAGGTGTGATTGGGAAGCTTGGGGTTGGTAACTGTAACAGCAATGGTCTACTACTTCTCCAGACATGTGCCGAGCACGACCTTCTTATCACAAACACCGTCTTCTGCCTCCCTACCTGTAACAGGACATCATGGATGCATCCTCGCTCTGGGCATTGGCATCTCATCAACTTTGTCATCGTCAGGAAGAGGGACAGGCAGGACGTACGAGTCACGAGGGCCATGTGCAGCGCCGAGTGCCGGACAGACCACCGCCTTATCGTCTCCAAACTCAATCTCCGCATCCAGCCCAAGAGACGGCCTCAGGGCATGAAAGCACCCAAATGCCTGAATGTCAACAAGCTGGAGCTAGGCAACATCAAGCAGAGCTTTGCTGACACACTGGAGGAACGCCTTGAGTCCACCTTGCTGGACAACCAGAATGTGGAGGCAGCATGGGGCACACTGCATGAGAGTGTACAACACTGCCATGGAGTGCCTGGGGCCTTCTGCCAGGAAGCACAAAGACTGGTTTGATTAGAACTGCAATGAGATCAAGCAGCTGCTAGAAGACAAATGCCAAGCCTACAGATCCCACATTGAAGATCCCAAGTCACAGTCAAAGAAAGACATACTGAAGAGCGCACATAGCACCATCCAGCTGAAGCTGCAGCAGATGCAGGATTCCTGGTTGAGCAACAAAGCTGATGAGATCCAGGGCTTTGCAGACAGAAACGACATGAATTTCTGTAACGGCCTGAAAGAAGTCTACGGTCCCACCACCTCCAGATCTGCTCCATTCCTCAGTGCTGATGATTCTACCCTAATCACTGACAAGGACGGGATCCTTGAGAGATGGGCTGAACACTTTGACAGCGTACTGAACCACACTTCCACCATCAATGATGAAGCCATCGACCAACTTCCCCAGGTGCCAGTCTGAGTCGTTGGATGCCATTCCAACTTTGGAGGAGACCCAGAGAGCTATCCGTCTGCTATCCAATGGCAAAGCCCCTGGCTCAGACTCCATTCCAGCTGAGGTCTACAAAGAAGGTGGTATGGCGCTTACTGAGAAGCTTCATCAGCTGTTCCAGCTCATCTGGCAGCATGAGGCAGTTCCACAGGTCGAGACTATCGACATGGTGTTTGCTGCCAGGCAGCTCCAGGAGAAGTGTCAGGAACAGAACGCCGACCTTTACTCCACCTATGTCGATCTGACCAAGGCCTTCGATACTGTTAGCAGAGATGGCCTTTGGAGAATCATGGCGAAGTACGATGTCCCAGAAAATTCATCACCATCATACAGCAACTACACGATGGGATGCTGGCCCGAGTCCAAGACAACGGAGAGACTTCAGAACCATTCCCTGTCTCCAACGGAGTCAAGCAAGGGTGTGTTCTTGCCCCCACTCTGTTCAGTCTCATGTTTTCAGCCATGCTGACAGATGCCTTCAGAGACGCTGATGTAGACAGTGGCATCAGGTACTGCACAGATGGCTCACTCTTCAACCTCAGGAGGCTTCAAGCAAAAACCAAGGTGAGGACAGACACCGTCAACGACTTCCTGTTTGCTGATGACTGCGCTCTCAACGCTGCCTCTGAAGCTGACACGCAACACAGCGTCGACAAGTTCTCTGCTGCCTGTGACAACTTTGGCCTCACAATCAGCACAAAGAAGACTGAGGTGATGCACCAGCCAGCTCCAGGAAAGCCTTTCGTTGAACCAAACATCTTCATCAACAGGCAACAATTGAACGCGGTGGACAAATTCACATACCTGGGCAGTACACTCTCTCGCACAGTTGTCATCGACGACGAGATGAATGCCAGATTTGCCAAAGCCAGTGATGCCTTCGGCAGACTCCATAAGAACGTTTGGAACAGGAGAGGCATCACCCTGGAGACGAAGCTCAAAGTATACAAGGCAATAGTACTCACCACACTGCTCTATGGATGTGAATCACGGACGGTCTACAAACGCCACGCCAAAAAGCTGAACCACTTCCACACCACCAGCCTCAGAAAACTTCTCGGCATAAAGTGGCAAGAGAAGATCCCTGACGCACAGGTGCTCACTCGTGCAAACTTGCCCAGCATCTACATCATCTTGATGCAGGCCCAGCTGTGCTGGGCAGGCCATGTAGTTCGCATGCCAGACCACCGGCTCCCCAAGAAACTGCTGTACGGCAAACTCCAACATGGCAAGCGCTCCCATGGAGGCCAAAAGAAGCGCTTCAAAAACACTCTGAAAGCTTCTCTGAAGGCCTTCAACATCAGCCACGACACATGGGAGCTGAATGCAATGGACAGACCAAAGTGGCGTTCAGCTGTCCACAAAGGCGCCAAATCCTGTGAGGCCAACAGAATCGCTGCAGCAGAGCAACGCAGACAGGCCAGGAAAAGCAGTGCCAGCAAGTCCCCGACAGCCGCCACCATCCCCTGTCCACACTGCGTCAGAACCTGCCCAGCACGGATTGGCCTGACCAGTCATCTGCGCACCCACAGAGCCCAACCCACCCACCCCCAGGATGACTAGATGATGGTCCTCGTCGATCCCGACTGACGAACCACACTTGAATGTAAATGCTGTATGCTTTGTTTCACTTTTAAATCTTATTTCATTTGATTTTATTAATTTATCATTGATTTTATCATTCACTGATCTTTGTTAGTTTATCAACTTGTGTTACTGCTGGCCGTTTCATTTAGGTAGGGTTCCCCACCCCACCCCCCATGATCATTTTCCTCCTTTCTGATGTGATTTTTCTTTCCTTTGTCTTTTTATTCTATTATTTCTTTTCTTTTCCAATTTCTCATTATCTGTCAATGGCTTTCTCTAGCTTTTTCAAAGCCATACAACATAGAAACATAAACATAATGGTATCACACATACTACAGTGTCTGAAAGAGAAAAACTGGGTCAAGTCTCTTTCTCTCTGTCTATCTGTGGCAGCACTATAATCATGCAAGTACAATGTGTATGTGGATACTTGGTCTTAACACCTGGTTTCTATCTTTTTTCTGACAATTTTTTTTTCTAAGATGTAGATCTGTTTCAAAAATAAGTTCAAGATTTTTACATCTAGCGATTTAAGTTTGGAGATAGTAAGCCAAGCAACCAATAACATGATGTTTAGATTGTATACTTACGAATTTGATAATACGTCTGATCTAGCTGCTATCTTCTCATTCACTCTAATCCAGAAAGCGGTGAGTTTGAGACACGTTTAGAAGGTATGTTCAAAGTAGTCAATTTCTTGGCACTAAATGACTAATGACATTTGTTAGTGTCATGTTTTTCATTTCATTTTCAATCATAATTGAATACTTTGTGGATGGGAGGATTGAGGTTGTACTATCACTGATATTTATCAATACAGCATATAATTGGGATCAATACTGATGCTTTGCACAATGTTTTATTTATTTAGAGAATTCAGCAGTGAAGAATGGAGTAAACTGTTTTAAGCATATATGCAGAAGGGCTTGTTCAGGTTGACAGTAATGCTGTTTATGTTACTGTCTGAGGAAATACCTTTGTAATCAATGCACACATTACCATTTTGATTGAGTCCCTCCACACATCCCACCATGTCAATCCACTTTATACTTACGTGAGTTGGCATTGGCGATCTCATTTGTCTCATTAGGGTCCAGCCAGACTTTATTTTTTCCACATTTCAACACGGCTGCTGATAGTCGCTTCTGCAGACGCAGAGTACTGAAAATACAAAAAGGGCAGATATTGAGACATATCTAACTGACCACACATCCAACACCCCCCCCCCCACCCCACCAATAAAAAACCAAAAAAAATCTAAATTTAAAATGAGTACATGAGTGTTAGTGTGTGATAAACAATTGTTAATCCAGCAATGCTGAGCTGAAGCAGCTGATGATTGGCTATTGTTCTGACTGTGTGAGCAGTAAAATAAAATTCCATATTGCATAAAAACTAACAATAAGGAAAAAGCACGGAAGCAAGGCAGAACAGATAATACTAGTGAAAGACAGTACAATGTGAGATTGGTAATACTTTGTTTTGGGCAAGCATGAATAATGTCAGATCATTTTAGTGATGAAGAGGGCAAATGTCTCATTCCTTTTTCATTGGTAAAGTAAGTGTCCAATACACTTCTTTGTCAACTAGGAAATCATGTGTGACATACTTCAGTGACAGGTCTATCCTCCCCATATCATGTATATGCGACCTTATCGTGGCAATTTCAGCGAATGTCTTTGCTTTTAACAAACCAGGATGTGGTCTTTTGCCCACCCACCCCCACATATATATATATATATATATTACATATATCATGGGTGCAATTGCCAGAAAAAAAACAACTGAAAGGTAGGGGTCCAGGGGTCACCCAGGCCCCAGTGCTTTTTTTTTTTTTTGTTGTTGTTGTTGTTTCCCTTTCCCACAGCGCACTCGTTGTGATGATAAATCTATCTTTCGGTCTGTTCAAAACGATGCATTTCACTCTCATATCTAAATTATAAAGTCATGATAGCACTATTAGCAGTGGTCTGTGACATCACACACAACTGAGTCTCACACCAACTGCCCGATCCCTATCACGCGTCATTTTCTTCCCGTATTTGCACAGGTATGAAGTGGTTTTTCAACAGGCATTGCTGTGCCTTGTGACTGCAAGGACAGCAAAACATTTTTGGTTTTTTTCCCCCCAGTGGAAAACTTTTTTTCCAGCAGAAAATGGAGTTCCAACCACGGAATATCGCGGATCAGTGGAAAATTCCCCAGCCTGTTAGAGCTTGGTCTCTGTCTGAGGATAAGCACTATGTGTAAGTATCCATAGTTTTCATTCATTCATTCATCATCATCATATCATCATGGAAATATTCTTTCATACAAGTGGGTGTAGCGTGAATTTAACAGTCACTCTCATCAGGATCTACACAAAGCACTGAGCTTTGTGTTGATACAGGATCAATGCCACGTATGTACTAATGCAGTGGAGTTTTCATGCATACTGACTGTTGACAAATGATCAATTCGTAACAGTAAATTGTTTGGAGAATTGTTGGAGAATAGGCAATCATAACGCACTTCCCAACTATCGGCAGAATAGGTGTTCAGGTTGTAGGCTCAGCAGACTGTCAGTAGCACTAATCATCCAAAAATCCAATGTAACAGAATTCACTGCCTACTAACAGCGACACATCCAATGGTTGTGTCAATGACCAACTCAGCAACTGCATACCTAACCTGCAAGAGGATATTGATTTTACTGTGACAATGATGTAATGTACTGCTTCAATGCGCAAACATAATCAATGAACATACATATGTTATGATTTTGACTTTGAGGATTTGGAATTAACAGACTGTCATAGCCGAAAGTGTCCACAGTACATGTGTGTATCTCACAACCTTCCAGCCTAAACAATACCAATCAGTGATTACTTTCTTCAATAGAAATCACTCGTACCAATGGACGATTGTAAAGGAGCACAAACCCTCACAATAAGTTAGAAGCTGGGGCCCAGATGCTGCGGGTTACGTCGCATGGGGAAATACAGTCACTGTGTCAAAAACTGCCACTGTCACCACAGTGTCGGGATCCCCATTTCGGGCTCAATTGGGCCTGATGCACCTGAAGGCGTTGTTGTCTCGAAGTTATTACGACACAAGGGGTTTAAACTTTACTGGGATTTAATTACAAACACATACACACGCAAATAGAGACAATGTCAATGTACTTTAAATGATACTATAAAATAATATATATCAACAGCCATGTTTCAACTTCAAGCCATTGTGCAACCACGACCAAAACATAGCCTTTGGTTTGTCTACTTATTACTTGGATTTGAATTAGCGGGTTAGTAAGTTTGGGGAGTGGAGGGGGTATTAAGGGAAATAGTTAGGCCCCACTGCTGTTTTGGTTGTCAGTATATCCGTGTGAGTGAGTGAATAAAGTGTGGTATTATGTACAAATTCTTGGTGTTGGCTGCATTTAATTGAGCGTGCGAGGATCCGGAGACCCATTTTTCTTAAATTTTCTTTTATTAGATTGCGCGGGGCCTGTCGGGTTGTAGGTGGGTCCTCAACCTCGACCGGTCACGTGACAATTGTCTACTTATTACTTGGATTTGAATTAGCGGGTTAGTAAGTTTGGGGAGTGGAGAAGATTTATTTTTTGAAATTAGGTATTTATTGCACTCCCTATTTGTGAAGGGTACAAATGTTGATTTTTGTTGGATACCATCCCACACTGGATTCCGTTATAACGACCAAGCAGATAGGGCAGCAAAAAGGGGAGCAAAAAATCATATAGATAGTATAAAAGTATATTGCCCATTGTCATACAAGGAAATAAGCGATATACTAGAAAGAGACTTTTATAGGTGCTTGAATTCAAGTCTAAAACCTCGTCAGTTGACTCTCTCAGACTTTGGTCCGATTCGCAGACCAATTCTGAGCTTAACTCTCAGACTATTATCAAATTCATTACGGACCAAGTATTGTTCTAATGTCAAGTGTATATGCTTTAATAACCTGACAATTGAGCATATAATTTTTCACTGTAGCTTGATGAAGCCTTTTGTACACGAAAGTGTGTCTTCACAAGTGACTGAGAACGTTGATGTTTTTGACTTTTTGCATTCATTATCAGTTGTTTCGCTTGTCAGTTTAACGACTTCTCTTTTACGAAGTCCTTTAAGTAATTTCCTGTAACTGTATTTAGAGGGTTTTTGTTTGTTTGTTTGTTTGTTTTGTTTTTCTTTCAAATTTCACCCACATTTTTACCCTCATTTGCCCAGTTTCCCCAAACCCTCCATTCATCCACATCTCCCACCCCTTCTAACTGATAATACTCAGATGTATTCATAAATACTTTTACAAAATGTCTTCAATCACCGATATGTGTGACGGGACATTAAACAAAAATTCCTTCCTTCCTTATTACTTGGATTTTAAAAAATGTGAATGCACACGTAATAAATGTACAGCAGACCCCAAAACTCCATAGTCACTTCAACATTTTATAAAGCCACACACAAAAACAGAAATATAACAAACAATAATAATGAAGAAGGGTAATAACCTCATGGTCACTTCTTGTCAAGTCCAATCGTAGAAAGGAAGTTCACTTTGCTTTCGTCCATTGTGGCATGCTGGGTAAATTTAAAATGATTTGAGTTGTTTTCATACATGCTAAATTCTGATGAAGTATTTACTGTTTGAAGTTTCGAAAAACTAGTACTAGAGTATCAGATAATAAAATAATAAAAAGAAAAAAAGAAAAGAAAACGAAACCTCTCAAATAATAAATCATCTTCTTACCAAAGACATTCCAAATGTTGCTGGGGTTTATGTGTGTGTGTGTGTGTGTGTGTGTGTGTGCTTCAGTTTGAGTTTCAAGGTGTCAAAACGTGCGGACTGGTCCACATACGCTACACAACATATGCTTAAAAAGAAAAGGAGTAAATGTGTGTTACATACATGAACCTGTATGAAACTAATTAGCTGGTAAGACCTTGACAGCCTACCAACGCGGGTCAGTGAGTGAGTGAGTGAGTGTGTGTGTGTGTGTGTGTGTGTGTGTGTGTGTGTGTGTGTGTGTGTGTGTGTGTGAACGTGTGTGTGATGGAGAGAGAGAGAGAAGACAGGACAAGTCAAGCCACAAGCCGAGAAGACAAGGCACCACTGGTGGTGGTGTGGGTTTTTTTGTTGTTGTTTGTTTGTTTGTTTTTTTGGTTTTTGTGTGTGTGTGTGTGTGTGTGTGTGTGTGTTTGTTTGTTTGTTTTGTTTTTGGTGGGCTTTTGTGTGTGTTTGTTTAACATAAAGTCAGTTTGATCTGTGTTAAAGAGGGAGTGAAGTATACATGCAGAACCAATTTTATAAACAACATTTAAAAGTGTAATAGGCCTCCAGTTTTTAATGTACTCCATAGGCTTATCTCCTTAATTTAGGAATGCAAATAATTAAACCTACCAGCTAGTTACTAAATAGTAGACTATTTACTAACTAGCTGGTAAGACCTTGACAGCCTACCAACGCGGGTCAGTCTGTGTGTGTGTGTGTGATGGAGAGAGAGAGAGAGAGAGAAGACAGGACAAGTCAAGCCATAAGCCGAAAAGACAAGCCAAAATTCTTTGGCTCTGAGAATAATTGATAAGCACTGGTTGTGGTGGTGTGATTGTTTTTTGACTCACTTGTGTAAACAAAGTGAGTCTATGTTTTAAGCCGGTGTTCGGTTGTCTGTGTGTGTGTGTGTGTGTGTGTGTGTGTCCGTGGTAAACTTTAACATTGACATTTTCTCTGCAAATACTTTTTCAGTTGACACCAAATTAGGCATAAAAATAGGAAAAATTCAGTTCTTTCCAGTCATCTTGTTTAAAACAATATTGCACCTCTGGGATGGGCACAAAAAAACAAATAATGAAGCCTAATTATATGCAAACTGCATTTACTGTTATATTTATATTTTTTGTATTCTCTAAACTTGGCACTTTGATCTGATATTCTGACCCAACAACAAGAGCAGTCATTATTATCATTTTTTGTTCAAACGGGAACTTCTTTTTCTAAGCATGGAAGTTTTATTTATTTTGCAAACGTTTTGGTGCAGATAGTAAAAAAGGGAAATTACTCTGTAATTATGCTAGGGGACTTAATTTGCTTTAAACTGATCTTTCTCACCTTAAACATTATATTTTGAAATTATACTCAATACATAAAAAGCTTGTGTGTTTTACTCTCAGTCACAAGTGAGTCTTGAAGGCCTCAGTGCCTCTCTTGTTTGTTTTGTTTTGGTTTTTTGTTGTTTTTGGTGGGTTTTTGTGTGCGTTTGTTTAACATAAAATCAGTTTGATCTGTGTTAAAGAGGGAGTGAAGTATACATGCAGAACCAATTTTATAAACAACATTTAAAAGTGTAATAGGCCTCCAGTTTTTAATGTACTTCATAGGCTTATCTCCTTAATTTAGGAATGCAAATAATTACACCTACTATTTGCGTTGAAAATAACTCTCCCATTTCATAACCTTTAAACGAGCGCAATAGCCGAGTGGTTAAAGCGATGGACTTTCACTCTGAGGGTTTCGAATCTCGGTGATGACGTGTAGTGGGTAAACTGAGGATGGAGATATTTCCAACCTCCCAGGTTAATATATGTGCAAACCTGCCAGTACCTGATCCCCCTTCGTGTGTATACGCAAGCAGAAGATCAAATACGCACGTTAAAGATCCTGTAATCCATGTTAGCGTTCGGTGGGTCAGTCATGGAAACAAGTACATACCCAGCATGCACAACCCCCAAAAGCCGGCGGAGGATGGTTGCATACATGGCGGGATAAAAACGGTCATACTCGTAAAAGCCCACTCCGGTGTACATACGAGTGAATGTGGGAGTTGCAGCCCACGTACGCCGAAGAACTGAGAAAAATAACCACTATTTTCGGACCTAATGACTGCATAAGGACCTAACTGAGTCACACACACACAAACTGACAAAAACTTTAAAAATTCAGCTGAAAAACCATTAGTGCCAGGGCTTTTAATTGTTGTTGCTCATATTCTCAAGAGCATAGGTTGCTGCTTCTAAAGTAACGCTACCTCCCAATTTAGTTATTTCTTAGGGCAATAGTTTGGGGATCTCAAGTACAATATCTTCAATTTCACAATTTTCTACTTCTCTTTTTCTATATAGATTTATATAAAAAGTTTTAACTTCATTAATAATGTCACTTTGATCAAATAATTCATTTCCTTCATCTGGAATAAGTTTTCTCATAACTTTACTGACATGTTTTTTTTCTAAGTTGCCAAAATATTTTGTTCTTTTTTCTCCTTGTGATACCCATGTAGCTCGTGAGCTCCGGCCAATTTTCCATTCTTCTAATTGTTTCAGTGCTTCTGTGTCCGTTTTATCAGGTTTCCTTTCTAACCTCTGAATTTCCGACCTACCAGAACCAAAAAATTCATTACTCGTCGCAACCTGAAATCCATTAACATTAACACTTTTTCTTCTCAAGCTGCCGAACGCCTTTCCAAAATTTCTTCCCGTACCGACGTCTCAACACATTACAACACTGTCCTCTCTCAACTGAACTGCTGCCCGGGGGGCCGGGATGAACATGCACCCCCAGCTACCCGCATACTCCCTGATAGACCTTCTGCCCCACGGTACACACAAGACATTCGACTTGCAAAACGCAAACGTCGCCAATTGGAACGGCGATGGCGATCAATAAAACTGAGAGTCCACAATCAAATTAATATTCCGAAAACAAATAAATAAATTCAAACATATGACCTCATCAGCGAAGACAAACTTCTTTACTTCTCAAAGTTCTCGATGCCACATCCACCAAATCTCTTTACTAGCATCGTGTCAAATCATCTCGATACTGACAATGAAATCCTGTGAGCTCAATCCAAAACCAGCCTCTGTCTTTTCCCAGTGTGTCTCACAGCTTCTCCCCACAATCACCAATACTGTCAACTCATCCCTTCTCACTGGAACGTTTCCATCCACTTTCAGAACTGAAATCGTCCAGTCTCTTCTGAAGAAACCCAGCCTTGACGCACTGAACATTAATTTTAGAAAAAACTATCGACCAGTTTCTAATCTTCCATACCTGTCCAAACTCCTTGAAAAAGCTCAGTGTCCTGAAGCAGCTCAACAACCACCATTGTTTCAACAATCTCATCCACCCATTTCAGTCTGCCTATCGCGAATCCTGAATAATCTACTGCTAGCGTCCGACTCAGGACAAAATTCCCTTCTCACTCTTCTTCGGACTTGTCAACCGCCTTTGACACGATAGACCATTCAATCCTTCTTCCCCGTCTTCATTTTACATTTGTATGAACGGCACTGATCAAAACTGGTTCAAATCTTATCTCACTGATCGATCCCAGTCTGTCATTGTTGATAATTTCCAGTCTGAACCTGTTAAAATCGAACATGGAGTCCCACAGGGATCTGTTTTAGGCCCAGACTCTTCACACTGTACACTGCTCCTCTCGCTAAAATCATCAACCGCCATAATGTCAGTCATCATTCTTATGCTGATGACACTCATCTCCAGAAGAGTGATACCCCTAAAAAATTGTGGTCGCTCTTGCAAGAAATATCCAACTGCTTCCTGGACATACAAAAGGCTGGATGACTCTAAATAAGTTACAATTGAACACGGACAAAATTGAAGCAATGATCAGAGGAACGAAACAAAAACTCTTGCATCACAACTGACACAATCGAACTTGGCAGTACATCCATCCCTCTTTCCAGTCCAGTCAGGAACCTCGGCGTTGTCCTTGACAACACACTGTCCATGCAAAAAATTATCAGTCAGACGTGTCAATCCTGCTACTGTCAATTGCGGCGCATCAGTTTCATTCGGAAATATCTGTCCACTGACGCAACATCTAGACTAGTCGTTTCTCTCATTCTCTCTCGCCTTGACTACTGTAACTCTCTACTGAGTTGTCTGGTTTGCCTGCTTCAACCATTCAGTCCCATCCAGTCAGCGGCGCATACAAAACTCTGCTGCCCGACTCGTCCTCAGAAAGAACAGATCTGAGCATATCACTTCTCTTTTACAACATCTCCACTGACTCCCTGTCTTCACCTCTACACTCCATCTCGCTCTCTACGATCGGCTTCGGATCCACTCTGTTTACGCCATTCAAACACTCCACTGTTGGCCGCCGTTCTTCAATTCTCGGTCTCTGGACCTTGCATTTGGAATGAACCGACTTCCGCTTTGGCTTCGTCAGGTCTCCGCACTCAGCTCTTTCAAGTCTGGCCTTAAAACCCACCTCTTCCCCAAAATAGCCTCCCTTCCCTGCCTCTTCCTTGTCTTCAGTTTCTCCAGTTTTAGAGTCATGCATGCGTGTGATTGACTGGACTGGTGCGAAAGCGCTTTGATTTGTCTCTGCACAAGATTCAGCGCTTTAATATAAATATTATTATTATTATAATTATTCTGTTTCAAATGCACCATATTGGGGCAAAGAAAAACACTGATCTATATCAGTCCAACATTGACGTATGGGTCCCGGCCTCAGAATATGATTTCGTATATTTTAGTATAAAGTGGGTATCTGTATAATTTTAGCCCGCTGTAAAAGGACAACAGCACATCAAGAGAATGGAAAGAAAAGATATCGCGCGCGCGCGCGCGTGTATGTGTGTGTGTGCTCTTGGCGGAACAAACGAAAAGAGTTTTAATGGCCCCTGTGTACGTGTATTTGATCGCACGGGAGCCACACAAAAGAAAGCACGCAAAAGGACCAGAAACCGAATCACCATTGTGACATAGCACGGACATTTCACAGCACACAGCCGGCGGGGAAAGTAATGTCAACGCCTCTGTGTGTGTGTGTGTGTGTGTGTGTGTGTGTGTGTGTGTGTGTGTGTGTGTCAGTGCGTGCGTGTGTCAATGTGTGTGTGTGTGTGTGTGTGTGTGTGCACGCGCCTTTGGCGGAGCAAACTGAAACATTTCCCAAAGATCCTTTTCAGTATACATCACAGTTCATCCATTTACGAATTGCAGTTTCAAGTTGTTTTTCATGCAAGCTAACATACCTAGCAGTGCATAGCAAAATTATTTCCCAAGGTTTGAGAAATACACATACAGTAGAACAATATACAGAACTATTTCAGTTTCAAACACAACCATCCACACTAAATCAGTAACAAAACGCACAGTGTGTGCGTACGGAGTGCGCGCGCATGTGTGTGTGTGTGTGTGTGTGTGTGTGTGTGTGTGTGTGTGTGTGTGTCAGTGCGTGCATGGCCGCAGAAACAACCAACTTGAACCTCTCGGTATAACTCACAACTGCATTCACCAAATTCCTCTGCATCATAGTTCATTCAGCACGCATTCAACATAACATGCAAAGCAGTTCACAGTATGATCAAATCTCAAGGCCTGTGAATTACATACATACACAGTGAAGCGTTTTATGAATATCGCATTTTTGACACCCACCCACACCATACTTTGAAAAAAATAAAATGATAATTGCAACGCGTCGTCTACACACGTGTATATGTATCCGTGGGTGGGTGGATGGGTGGGTGCATGGGTGGATGGATGTGTGTTCGCAGATGCACACGTGTGTGCAGTGCCATGAGGCTCACTGACGTGCTTACTCAAGGAAGTATTTCCAAATGACCCGGCCTTCCGAGCTGTCATTTGTTCACCTTTTTTCTTCCCGTGTCTTCTGACAGTAACATAAATGTGCAGTATCACATAAAACTGTGACAGCACACAGGAACGCATATCCCACCACAAATGCACACAATCTTTGCCACATCATCACCTCACTTCAACAATTTTAAAACTTGTTCCACATCCATCCCTGTGGAAGAAATGGACACAAACCAATTCAAGCACAATAATCAACAGATGTCACCATTCTCTTCTTTCACCTTCCAATGCCCACGTGTCCCTCTCTCTCCGCAGGTCTTAACACACACCAATGGAAAACAACGACCGCCACACACACACACACACACACACACACACACACAGAGCTTTTTCGAGTGATTTTTAGTGCAATCCGTGATAACAGAAAATATGTTGGCGAGAACACACGATCTGCAGGCTTTTTTTTTAAAGTGATGTGGCGTCCGGGTAGTCGGGTGTTTTTTCTTTTCTTTTTTTATTTCTTTCAACCCCGTCCTTTCTCTCTTTCTTTCTCTGCCTCTTTTTTATTTTTATTTTTTATTTTTTACTCCTTTTTTCATAGATTTTTAGACGCCACTAATTTGAGTTTGACAGTAATCAACGAGAAAAAAAGGATAACATTCAGTTTATTTATCCGTGTGCATGTTTTCGCGAGCATATGTTTGAGTGAGCGTCAGTGTGTATGTAGCGTATGCATTAACGCGCGCATGTGTGTGTGTGTGTGTGTGTGTGTGTGTGTGTGTGTGTAGCACCTACAACATATGATTATAGCACAAATTAAACGAAACTGCTCCTACAGAAAACAGGGTTCTAATTGTGAACATAATACGTGAATCAGTGTTGACAATCATGCGTGCATGAGTGTGCGCGCGCGCGTGTGTGTGTGTGCGCGCGCGTGTGTGTGTACGTGTGTGTTCTAAGTATTTAATGGCGTGTTTAAAGAGAAAAAGCCAATATCACACAAAAGGTAATATGGAGGTCAGCTTCTCTCTCTCTCTCTCTCTCTCTCATTTTCTTCTTTGTTTCTTTATTATTTCGTCATTTATAGTGCGTATGTAAGCGCTTTGAGCTCTATTTGAGAAATACGTCAAGCATTCTTTATATATATAACAACACACATGCAAAATATTCATTACACCAGGCGCAATCCTTAACCGACAAAGATACTTACTTACCCATCCTCCACACACACACACACACACACACACACTTTTGAATTATCGATTTTCTTTTGATTTTGGACTATATTCCCTAAAGTCCACATTACTTCATTGTAGATTTAGACTGACATTTTGTGCATGTGTGTGATATGTGATTATTTGTATTTAAATCAAACTTTATGCTATTTACGTGTTACTTGATTATCTGCAGAGAGTTGTTTGACATTGTTTGCGAACATATTATAGGTTTGTATTTATATAATCTGTCAACTCGGTCAACTATGATAATAGTTGTTTGTGCTTTTTTCCTTATTGTTTATGATTTTAAATTGAGTTAAAATTGCTCTGTAATCTTTATATTCCCAAGTAACTTAACCATGTCGTATGCTCCTGACTTGTGGCCAACCAAGCAAGGACTCCGCTTAGGTTATTTAAACATAAATAATGCAACAAACAAGAAGGACGCTTTCGCAACCATTCGCAACACTGGAAATCCTTTTCATTTATTCTGTTTTGCTGAACCTTGACTTTCTTCTAACATAACAGATGCTGATATGAACATGCCAGGGTACCAAATTATCCACTCGGATCCCACTGAGCCCAAAACTACTGGTTTACTTATGCATTCTGCTTCCACATTAAGATGTAAGAGATTAAACAGTCTTGAGATTATGATGTAGAATCAGTTTGGGTAGAAATTAACATTAATGGTAATAATACTCTTATAGTGGGGTTTGTATATAGAAATCCATCAGAAAATGTAGAATGGGAGGATATATTTAGTTATGTAATGGATGACGTGATAATGTTAAATTATGAAACTATTATTCTTGGTGATTTCAATATAGATTTGTTTAAACCAAAACCAAAGTGGCATCATAACTACTCTATGCATTGCTTAGAACAATTAATTGACAGACCAACACACATTACTGAAAACGCAAATACCTTAATAGATCATATTTACATAACCACAAAACAACACATTGTAGAGGTATGTGTTCCACCTTGTGGTAGTAGTGATCATTTCCCAGTCTGTCTCACCTGGTTTAAAAATCGTGTTAAAATTCCAAAGGTAGGACATAAAACTATATTATACAGGAGTTTTAAGAACTTTAAAGATGATGATTTTCTCTCTGATTTAGCAAACTCATCTTAGGTTATGTATATCAGTTAAGGGATCCTGATGAAGCTGTCGAATTTTGGATAAATACATTCTCTTCTGTATAAAACAAACATGCACCATTTATTAGGGAAAGAGTTAGACAAGAAACAAAACCACCATGGATAACAAAAGAAATTGACATTGAAATACATTATAGAGATTATTTGAAGATGTATGGATCAAATGAACAATATAAGAAAAAAAGAAATAAAGTAAACGCCATGAAACGTAAATCGAAATATAATTATTTTCAGAAAATGTTAATTAATACAAAAGATTCTCGTCTAATTTGGAAAGCCATTAACAAGTTGAATGATAATAAATTGTGGAAAAAAGACAACAAAGCATCACTGATGTAACAGAAGATCAGTTAAATAATTATTTTGCAACCATTGCTGAAAAAAAATTATACCAAGCGATAGGACCAGTGAAAATTACCTCTGTATTCTAAAACAGTATATTGACTCAAAGAAAATTCATGTTGCATTTAGTCTTCAACCAGTGACTGTCTTGGATGTATGTCTTCTTCCCCTGTTATTGTAGATACTCTGACATATTTATCTTTATAATTAAATTGTGTATCGATAAGAAATGTTTTCCTTCAAAATTTAAGCAGGCTAGAGTCACTCTACTGTACAAATCAGGCGGTTCTTCTGATCCATTAAAATTCCGGACCAATTTCTGTCTTGTCTGCTCTGTGTAAACCCATTGAAAAACACTTGCAAAAATGTTTATATTCTTATCTCTTTGACAACGACCTATTCCATGAAGACCAGTCTGGATTACATGAAAACCATTCTTGTCATACAGCCCTCATACAACTCACTGACAGTCATCTACATAACATTATGAAATAAATGAAAATAGATTCACAGGTCTCCTCTTTATATATTTTGAAAAGGCTTTTGATGTAATCAATCACTCCTGGTTACTACGTAAATTAGAAGCTTATAAATTACCACCACAGCATACTCACATTATACAATCTTTTCTTTCTGACAGGAAACAGTTAATAACAGTGAATAATCAAACCTCAAATTCTGCATCTATTAAACATGGAGTACCACAGGGATTCATCCTAGGGCGACAAAAAAGACAACAACAAAAAAACAACAACAAAAAACAAAAACGAAACTTAACGTTAATAAAATTGAAGAGGTAGATTCACATAAAATTCCGGGTGTCATTATTGATAAAGATATATCTTGAACTGACCATATGAAGTACTTAAGTACACGTCTCTCAAATAGAAAACTTCAGATAGCAAAAGTCAAAAAGATCCTCAATGTCCATTTACAAAAACTCTTCCTCTGTGCACATATTCTGCCAGTAATCGATTATGCGTCAACTGTAAGGGACTGCTGTAGCCTCTCAAACATGAAGTTCATTCACCGTATGTATAAAAGAGCACTGAAAATAGTATTGTTAAAATCGAACTCCCTGACCCGAATGGACTATAGATAACTTAACATATTATCTTTTCACAACAGGCTGTATTTCAACAAAGCCGTTTGCATGCATAATGTTATGTATAGAAATGCTTTAAAAAAAAGAAAAAAAAGATTGCAGACACTTTTTAAACTAATGAATACAGACACAACTACATGCTCTGCATACCCAGACCAAAAAATAACAATTACAAATCCAGTTTTCTGTGTTTTGGTGGAAATTTATAGAACACTCTTCCACTCACCCAAAAAAGGTATCGTGAATAAAAACGTGTTTAAGAAAAAATCTGAAGAATGACTTCATTGAAAATATTTAACAGTAATACAAGTGTTGATCTATTAGTCTAATACTCCTTTTGTTAATTGTAAAATGTTTTGTATATGCTTGTATTGGCAAGGATTTTGTATGATATGAGGGACTCTGAATATGTGCATGTTGATGGGATGGGCATGATGTAATTGTGTCCGAGCACTTGTGTTCAATTGTGTGTGTGTGTGTGTGTGTGTGTGTGTGTGTGTGTGTGTGTGTGAGTAAAATAGAAATGCAATTTTGTATTTCTTTATAACAATATTCTTGGATATATATGTGCACTTTGTTGTTGTTGCTGCTTTTCATCTGCTTGTTTCTTCTTCTTCTTCTCTCTCTCTCTTTGTGTGTTAGTGTGCGTGTGCGAGAGAGAGAAAGAGAGGGGAGAGAGAGAGAGAGAGAGAGAGAGAGAGAGAGAGAGAGAGATTCAAGATGGTTTATTCAGTCAAGGCCATAGCCCCATATGAACAGGGGGCAACAACAAAATTTTGTTTTGTATGTGTCACTGTAATTGTTAATGCAAACAGTGCAGCATATTCCATAACAAGCTCCAATAAAACTAGGATATAAGTGTCTCTCTTAAATGGAATGCTTTAGAGAGAAACAAAGCGAAACTACGTATAGTGTTTTCATCCACCGATGACATCAGTAAACACAGTCGAAACGTACATGGATATACATAATATTTTTTAGGAATGAGCTGGATTCGTAGGTCATTAAGGACAGAACATTTCAAAACAAAATGGACTTCATCCTCTCTGGATTCCCCGCACAAAGGACACATTAAACCAGAATGACAAATGGATTTATAACGATATCTATGTATGTTTAATTCAGAGATACCAAATCTGAATCTAGTTAGAATAAGTCGTAGGTGTCTGTTCAAATCAATCAAAAGGTATCGCTTCACTATGTGATCTGAAACATAAACTCGATACATGTCAAATCTGTCGCTTGATTGGATATGGCTTTCCCACTCCTGCCACCTACAGTCTATAAATCGTTGTCGAACAATTTGTACAGATCTAGTTTCATCACCAACCCCTTGAAATTCCCAAGCATACCCAACCCCAATTTCACATAAACACACTCGAATTTTTGATACCCATTTTCTTTTCCCTCTTGAATCTAAATCATTTAGCATAATATAAGATTTCCTAGGCAGTCGATTATTACTCATTTTTAATAATGTCAACCAATAACGAATGCATCTAATGGCAGAGTTAATATAAATTGGGTACCTATCAGTCTCTCCATACACTAAGTCATTAGGTGTTCTCATTTCAACCCCTAGAAACTTTTAAAGACCAAATAAATGAACAGATTCACAATGCATACCAGCTTTTCTATCTGATCCCCATATTTCTGAACCATATAATACAGTAGGTTGTATCTGGATATCAAATATTTTCAAAAAGAGGTCAAGAGAGTTATTATTCAGCAAACATAGTTTCTTCATAATATGTAATAATGCATTCTTTGCTCTGCTAGCTAAATCCTTACATGCAGTTACAAAACTCAAACGCGTAGAGAAAAATATTCCGAGATATTTATACACATTAACCACTGGCATTACAATGCCATCATAAACCCACCTTTCCCTCGCTGCCAAATAACCCCCTTTTCTGAAAACAACAATATTACTCTTATCCATATTAACCCGTAACTGTAACTGATAAGCTGAAATTTTCTAATTATTCATTTGTATCTGGAGACCAACAACTGTCTCAGAGAGCAAAACTATATCATCGGCGAGTAGTAAAATAAACAATTCCATTGGATCAGTTGTGAATCTAGCACCATGCCTACCCTTATCTATTATCTCTACCGCTAATTCGTTTATAAATAATGAAAACAAAATAGGACTACATACATCTCCCTATTTGACACCTCTTGTACAATATATATAATTAGTAAGCTTGTTACCACATCTAATTCTTGTTTTAACGACACTATACATACTCTTAATGCAACTGAATAGTTTTCCACTAACTCCATTTTTAATAAGAATGGACCATAATAAATTTCGATTAATTGAGTCAAATGCCTTTTCAAAATCAATGAACGCAACATAAAGTTTACGATTACATGAAAATTGTTTCTGTATTAGGGCAAAAAGAGTAAACATATGGTCAGTTGTTGAGTAACCTCGTTTGAACCCAGCTTGATGTTCTCCAGTTATATTGTTATATTCTACATATTCCTGAAGCCTTTGCTTAATAATAGTGCTATATACTTTGCTACTAATATCAGAGAGTGAAATGCCTCTATAATTATTGGTGTTATTTACATTGCCTTTTTTTTTTTTTTTTAATAAAGTGGAAGTATAATAGATTCACACCACTGTTCAGGAAAAACACTTTTATCAAATAAAACATTCAAAAATTTCACAAAAAAATCTAGTCATTTCACATGGACTTTTTAATAGTTCTCTAATAATACCATCAGGGCCTGCTGCTTTTCTGCTTTTTATTTTTCTAGGGCAAACAAAACCTCTTCCCGAGAGATCGGACGGTTCATGGCTTCAGTTTCCATATCTAAAGAGACACAATCAGTGTTATCATGTGGTATATCTTTATGTAATAAAGTTTTAAAGTGTTCAAACCAGTCATCTACAGATAATGCATTTTTAGGTTGTTTCTTTTTAAATGATATTTTATGTACACATTCCCAAAACCGTTTTTGGTCATTAATAGAAGTAATCAACTTATCTAACATATTTTTATTAAACTGTTTTTTCTTCCTATCTAAAATATGTTTGTATTCTCTCCTAGCTTTCACGTACTCATTATTATCATCTTTATCTGACGTTCTACGGTATTTTCTCGATAATCTACGTATATTTTGTCTGGTTAATACCTACATTCCTCATCGAACCAACCTTCATAATGCTTACTGTTATCTACCTTAATACGTTTCTTCATGCATGCCACACACTCACGGATACAATCATTAAACAAGTCCAAGGCTTCATTAACATTAACATCAATCAGTTCAAGAGCTATATGCAATCTATCATGACATTCTACTTCACATAATTTTCTATAAAATTCTTGACTATATTCATCCTTCCATACCATTTTTTCTATAATCTGCACATCAATACTTTCTCTGCTTTTGAATTGATAATCAGTTGACAGTGTAATACGATATTCAATAGGAAAATGATCAGATTCATATCGATCGGCAACGTGGAGTTCACAGAGGTCACAAACAAGATCATAAAAATCATTACATAAAATAAAGTAATCATTGACGCTGCTTCCATTTTCACTTGAGAATGTATAGCAAACCTTCCTGGTCACCATTACATACCCCATTTAAAATAACCAAATTTAAAGCAGTGTACATGTTCAACAAGGATTTACCAAATGCATTAATATATGTATCTTGAGAGCAACGGTTAGAAATTACAGAGCAACTTTTGAATTGAGACTCAACGTTTTCGTTTACTGATTAGGATGGAGAAAGACTAGCAATTCGACTAATTAAATCACCACATATAATCATATAAACATCTTCCAATTCTAGTAACAAATCAGTCAGACATTCTTCAAGCATTGCAACCCCTTGGTCATAATCAAAATGCACATTGAAAGGAGAACCTTCTGGCGGTACATAAACACATACATATAAAATATTTCTAATCCAGCCAAATAATCGCTTATCAATAAGGAAAGCGCATATATTCTCAAACTTAACACTTAATTTACGTATATATGGATCAAATTCGTTCTTGAATAAACAGATTATCCCCCCTGATTTTCTTCCTTGCTTTATAAATTTAACAGCAGGTTTGTAGTGTGTCGTGTAGCCAGTAAACATATCATCTTCGCAGTTATCTTCAAAGGTTTCAGTGAGGCATATAAAATCAAAGGACGAAATATAAGTCAAAAAGTCATGAAACATAAACTTCGAACGCAAACCATTAACATTCCACGACAAAAAGGAAAAAGGTCTTAAATTATCAACAGGAAACGGTTTCACAACAAATTTAGAAATACTATTTACAGGTGTTCTGACATTCTTTTTAACAATATCAAAAGGAAGGTTTCCGCATGCTCCCCTTCCATCAATTGCCGAGGCACGAGAAATTACATCACGTTAAAGCCGGTTTAATTCACGATCATATGCATGCTCAACGGAACAGGCATATTTTTGCTCCAAATCTCCGCGTGCCTCACGTGAGATTACCGGCGAACAGGCTGAGCTAACACGGGAATGGTCCGGTGTAGAACTAGCATTTCTTCCCTTCTCAAACTCTACCTGGGCAATATCAAGAGAAACAAGGGGCGGGCCAGATACCTAACTTACTTCTCTGAGAGAACCATGAGGGTCGAGGACAAACTTTCGCCCATCAATAAAGAGATGGTCATAGACCATACGGGCCTGTTTGCCCTCATCCCTCGCTTTCTTTAGATGGGGACCCAGCTTCCGTCTGATCTCACGGATTCTGAACGTGAAGTCCTCCCCAACGAATATCTTAGTCTCCTTCAGCTTTTGTTTTGCTTTCAGAATGTCAATCTTTTGTTTATAGAAAGAACATCGTGCAATTATAGGGGAGCCTGGCTTGGGGTTTAATCGGTGCACTCTGTCAAACTCAAACATATCCGTCAAATCCAACGTATCCGTAAGAAAGTCCTTTATAACCCCCTCACAATCTTCTTTTCGGTATGCCATGAAAAATCAAATTGTTTCTTTTTGAACGACCTTCAAGGTCATCACATTTCTTTTCTAGTTCGTCTATTTTTGTATTCAAGTCATTGTTGTTTTTTTTCAAGTGCATCATTTTTACGATATAAGTCACTTACTTCGTCTTTAAGGCCACTCACTAGCTCATGCAAAGCACTGTACTCTTGACGTAGGTTGCACACTTCCTGCTTGACGTCGTCCAGTTTGCTGTTCATGGAACTGTTCATTTCTTTCATGGAACTGTTCATTTCATTCAATTTACTGTTTACAGTACTGTTCATTTCACTCACGGTTGCCATCAAGTCAGCCAGAGAAGGTTCCTTTGTCGAACGAGTGGAGGGTGAGCTGGAGAGCCGGGTCTGCCGTAAGCTGCTGGAGGACGTTGATGCACCTTGGTCAGGGTTCGGGTTAGGTCCAGGGTTCGCCTCGACATTACCACAACGAAGGAGAAATTCCCCAGTCCCACGACGGAGGTACAGATTGTCCCCCAGAACAAAAATACAAGGGCCAATCCAAGGATGACACCGCCTTGCCGCGAGCGAACTGTCAAGGCGGAGATTCGCATTGCCATTTTCAACACTGTCCTTCTCCACATAAAATGTACACATACTGGCAAAAAAAGACCACAAGATCCCCTGAAATCCAACTGTGCCGAAGGCATGATGTCTTATGAGCCATGTTACCAATTTCCACTTTTGTATTCACTATTAATCCAATGAAAATAGCCGTTCTTATCGGACGTTGTAACACACACGTCCTACTTTCTTGCACGCTCAAGATGCCCCCCCCCCCCTCCTGTCCCGGAGAGAGAGAGAGTGAGAGTGTGTGTGTGTGTTCTGTTGTTGATTTTTGTTGTTGTTGTTTGGGTTTTTTTATGTCGATTATCAATATCATGCTTGTGCCTAGGTGCGTGTGTGTGTGTGTGTGTGTGTTATTTTTACTATGCTTATGCCTTTATGTAGTATAGTATTCGCATTCTTTGACTTTAAGTAGCATTGTGAAGTGCATGTAATGACATATTTAATGTAGTTTTGTGTAGTGTAGACCCTGTTTTAGGGCGGGGACTGGATGAAAATAAAGCGCGCCAGTGCTTATCTATTATCCTCGATAATAAAGAATTTGTCTTGTCTTGTCTTGTCCCTCTCTCTCTCTCCCTCTCTCCTGCATTTTTTCTATTATTTTCATTGATGGCTTGATGTAAAAAATAAAAAAATAAAAAAAAATTTTAAAAAAAGAAAGAAAGAAAGAAAGAAAAAAAAGCAATTGTTGCTTATTCAATTTACCATCATGGAATAAAATCTTGACTTGACTTCACACACACACACACACACACACACCACCTTCCACGACGTGACATAATACACGCACGTGCGCATGCACTCACATACACTGATGCACACTGTTACAGTATCGCCACTGTGGTTACACTAAATTCCATCACTGAGTGACAGACCGCTGCATTGCTTCATTTCATCCCAGCAGAAGTAGGCATGCACAGAAGCACACGAAACGTTCACCCTCCCCACGTGTGACTGTGACCTCCATTGTTTTTTTCAATGAACTCAGCAGAAGCAGGCATGCACAGAAGCACACGAGACGTTCACCCTCACCCATTCTATGCCACGTGTGACTGAGGTTTCCATTTTTCATCGGACTCTTGAGAACCTATTCAATGATCATCTATGTGGGCAGCCCACCCCAAACAGCGATTACTTCATTCGATGACAAGATGACCTTTGGCGAAGAAGTGATGGACATCAGGATGAGCGTCTTCAACTGAAGCATCTGCTGAAGATACTGCGCCCATGCTGACTTTTTCTTCTTCTTCTTCGTTCGAGGGCTGCAACTCCTACGTTCACCCGTATGTACACGAGTGAGCTATTCGCTCTGTTTTTATCAACTCCCGCAAATTGCCAACTCAGTATAATTGTATGTTCAGGCACTGCAACCACAGTTGCACTTTCGCTTGAAAAAACATTCCTTTTTTTTCAGAGCCTGCTGACTGGATATGGTTGTGAACACACACACACACACACACACACACACATGTTCAACAACTGGGAACTATCAATCAGTCAAATACATACAGTAATTCAATAAGATTAAGGCAGATCCATACATTATCAAACAGGATAAAACTGAACGCTTTTATAACTAAGTTCAGCAAAGATGTTAGGTGCATATGTGGAGAACATATATCTAGCAACTATATAATATTCGAATGTCAGAATCTAAAATGTTGTTTTTTTTTTACCAGACTTCACCAAAAGTTCTTTTGAATGTGTTATTAACAATTCCAATATGTTATTTGCTGTTGCAGAAGGTTTGCTGCGTAGTCCAATAGGACATTTGTTATAGTTGTTTGATGTTGGCGTTTATAACGTTTCCATTTTCCCTAGCGTTGTCTCTCCCTATTCACCCTCCACACATACACACACTTTTACCCCCACGCCCCTCCCACAACCCCTACCCCCACGGTTTTTGTTTGTTTGTTTTTTTTCGTCTAATATCACTTCAAGTGGAAAGACGTTAAACTGAAGACGAACGAACACACACACACACACACACACACACACACACGCATGCACACGCACACGCACACGCACACGCACACGCGCAAGTTTCAAGTTTTGATTATCCTTACACTCCTATTGGAGTATGGAGGATTACTACAAAATAATGATTTCATGCCCTGAACAAATATTTCCAAAATACACAACCATTCCATTCCATTCATTCTCCTGCCCGGGATGGGCGTAGAGGAGACATGAGGGACGATTCCGTAGTCAGACGACGCCATCCGGTTCTATCTTCTGCCTGTCGTACACAACAATGGCATATAAAAGTTGAGTAAACACAACAGTCTTTAACCCCAGAAAGTGTATCTAAGCAACATTTGCAAAGTTAGTCAACTTACTTATAGCTAAAATGACTTTTTTGTGCCTACTTTAAGCACATCACAAAAATAAAACCCTATTTTGGAGACATTATTTTTTTTATGTATCAGTATCAGTAGCTCAAGGAGGCGTCACTCGTTCGAACAAATCCATATACGCTACACCACATCTGTCAAACAGATGCCTGACCAGCAGCGTAACCCAACGTGCTTAGTCAGGCCTTGAGAAAAAACAAAAACAAAAACAAAACAAAAAAAACAAAAACAATAACAACAACAAAAACACACATAATAAACTGAAATAATAATTATGATAATCAAATATTTTTTTAAACTAATAAATAAAATAATAATAATAATAATAATGATGATGATAATAATAATAATAATAATTTTTTAAAGTAATAAAAAAGAAAAAAAGAAAAAAAAGAATTATAATGATAACAATAAATGAAAAAAAGAAGAAGACAATAATGATGATAAATAAGCAAATAAATATAAAACATGCAGGCAGACAGACAGACAGACACACACACACACACACACACACACACACACACACATACACGGCATAACAGATATGCAACAAACATGCAGTTTCACAGATAAGAAAGCACAATCAAATACACATCGTTTATTTATTTATAGTCTGTTCATCTGAGATGATGATATTAGACTGAAAATAAAGGATATTATTATTATTTGGATTATCATCATTTCTATCATAATGATGATGATGGTCATTATTCAATAGAAATCGACATTTCTGTATATGGGGGGTGGTTGAGGTGGAGGGGAGGGGGTGAGACGGGGGGGGGGGGGGGAACTAAGAAAGGAAGAGAGAGAGAGAGAGAGAGAGAGAGAGAACAGAATGTAAAATGGAGAGGGTTAGTGTAAGTGATTGGAGAAAGAAAAAACATAATAATGGAAGGGTGTGTGTGAGAGGGGGGACTGGGGAAGCGGGATTAGGACAAAAAATTAATCAATAATCAAATATTGTATGCACTACTTCTGTAGATTATTATTTGAAAAGAGGTTCATGTGGGGACCTACAATAAAGAACCAACTGGACTATTTAACACATAACTAGCTAACTTTGATAAAGAACAGTTTGAAATATATAACATTTTCCAAAAAATATTAACATTTAAAACTGGTAACACGTGTTCAGTAATTTCTGGAGGCAAAAAAGGTTTCATTTCTAAACAACGTGCTCTACCGTTAAACGTCCCTTGCAAATGCATTCAATATTTTCACAATACTTTCTTTCAACAGTATCACACATTTCAGATGATGATAAACGATGAGGAAGTTCAATTGCAATTAAAGTGTAAGCACAGTTTCCTCTAAGTCCAAAGTCTTTCAATGTGGACCAGAGGAGACTGCATTTTTTTAATATATCAATTATATCTACACACGATTTTAAGTTATTTTAGACCACTGGACCTTGTGAGTGAGTGAGTGTGTGTGTGTGTGTGTGTGTGTGTGTGTGTGTGTGTGTGTGAGAGTTAGGCTACTGCAGCTTGCAGGTAAAAAAACCCAAACGTGACACTTTGGTCAAGTTGACAATTGATTTTGTTTTGTTTAGTTTTTTGGTGTTTTCCCCCGATTGTTTTAGCCTATTATGTAGGCTATACACAGTTGGTTTGTTTTGCTTATATTCTTCTCACTGACTACTGTTGCCATAATGTTATTAATTTGTTGCTAAAATTGTGTGTGTGTGTGTGGGGGGGGGGGGGGGGGGCGGGGGGATATGTGTGTGTGAGTTAGGTTACTGCAGCTTCTAGATAAAAAAAACACACAAAAAAACCCACTTTGGTCAAGTTGACAATTGATTTTGTTTTGTTTAACCTATTGTTTTAGCCTATTAGGTATACACAGTTGGTTTGTTTTGCTTATATTCTTCTCACTGACTACTGTTGCCATAATGTTATTAATTTGTTGCTAAAATTGTGTGTGTGTGTGTGTGTGTGAGTGTGTGTGTTGGTGTGTGTGTGTGTGTGTGTGTGTGTGTGTGTGGAGGGGGGGGGGGTATGTGTGTGTGAGTTAGGCTACTGCAGTTTCTAGATAAAAAACAACAACAAACACTTTGGTCAAGTTGACAATTGATTTTGTTTTGTTTAACCTATTGTTTTAGCCTATTAGGTATACACAGTTGGTTTGTTTTGCTTATATTCTTCTCACTGACTACAGTTGCCATAATTTTATTAACTTGTTGCTAAAATTGTGTGTGTGTGTGTGTGTGTGTGTGTGTGTGTGTGTGTGTGTGTGTGTGTGTGTGTGTGAGTTAGGCTACTGCAGCTTAAAAAAAAAAAAAAAAAAAAAAAAAAAAACACTTTGGTCAAGTTTGCTTATATTCATCTTACTGACTACTGTCACCATAATTTAAATAAATTGTTGCTAAAATTAAGTGTGTGTGTGTGTGTGTGTGAGAGAGAGAGAGAGAGAGAGAGTTCACGCGCACAAACGCATGTGCAGAAATGCTAATATGCCTGTGAACATGTTTAATTTTGGCATATTTCTTTAAAAGTATTTAGGCCATCCCGTTTTAAAACTGGAGAATGCATTTTCAGATGGTTTCTTTTGCACATATTCTCATTTCATGCATAGTAAGACCTGGTCCATATTAGAAGCCATGCTGATCCATATTTGGTACCAAGTCCCCAAATATGGACCACTTGCGTTTTTTCTTATTTTCTATGTTTTTGTTAAAGTTTGAAGAGTTATTGTTTAGATTGCTGTGGTTTGGTTGTCAGTACTCATATCAATAATCAGGAACTATCTGGACTGAAATCTATGCTTTTGTCTTTGAGATATTGCACTATTTTAAAAAGTGGTCCAAATTAGGAGACTCTCCCCTACACGCACGTGCACAGAGCTCTCCTGACACATGTATACACTTACACACTCGCGCACGCACACAAACATACAGACATACACATACGCGCAGAGGCTGCCACTGATTGGCCGCTACAGGGGTGGGAAAAGATCTCTGATGCCAGGAACGTGGCGTCTAGCGTGTTGCTCAGTCTATTGGAAAAGCCCAGAGAGACTCTGTTCCGTTTCGAAGAAATTTACTCAATGTTGGTTTGGAAATGATGCCGATATTCGTTTGATTTGCAAGGCATCGTGATCTACCTTTCATAGTGCTAGACTCATGGCCGCTCCCTCTCTCTACTTGTATTTCTTTGAGGCGATCGATAGTGTGGTGGCCTTGTACCTGTTCTTTTTGGTATTCTTGGACTTTTCTGAGGATTTCCGATTTTCCTAGATGTACGCCGCTCGTCGTTGTTGCGTTACCAGCAAGTCTGTCAGCTCGCTCATTTCACTTAACACTTGCATGTCCCGGGCAGTATGACCATGCACATTTTTTAATCTGAAAGTTGCGCATTGCCTCATGCCACTCTGGGCTTCCCATTCCACTTTCAATTTTCTGTATGAGGTTCATTGAGTCCGTTAGAATCATGGCATGTTGGTTTCCAGGCATATGAATAGATGATAGCCACTGGAGAGCATGTGTCACAGTTTCAACTTCCATCGTTAGGCTGGAGGCTGTGACTTTGCAGGCAGCATTCTCTTCTGTTATGAACATTTCTATTTCGCAGCTGATCATTATTGGGACATTCCATTGTAAATGGAACTCATCCCTAATCACATACATGTTACAAACCTTACATAGCCGTAAGTCTCGTGGTATGCCTTTGTATCCTCCTGTTTCTATTTCCTGTTTATAATTACTACTTCGAAAACTGAAGAAGCTAATAACGTAATTATCAGGCATCTGACATACATTTTTCTCTACCCAGTTCACTTTTGAAATTTCGATAGAACAAACTTTTATTACTCGCTCCTAGAACATGTCTCCACAGATTTTGAAAATTATCTCTCGATGTAATGTTGACATTCTCTCCAAGGATTGAGCATCCTAAACACAGTCATACCCTGTTTCTATCAAGATTTGTCTGATATTACTAATCCATTTTGAAGAATAAATACCACTGCGATATAAATCAATGGAATCATTGTTGACTTCAGTTCAAACTCAGTATGCACGCTTGGGTAGTCAGTCTGATACACACAGTCAATTGTGAATGTCACAACTCATGACAATCACGTGCAGAGCTCTGTTTCATACGTGCCCTTCCCCACTTACTCTCCCCAGCTTGCCTGTCATTTTTGCGTGTGTATTTCCCTGTTTTACGTTTATTTCGTGCAGTTGTGGAGTCTTGTTTGTACGTTCGTGCCACTGCTGAGCAGATGTTAAAGTCTCTCATGTCAATGGCAAATTTCGAGGCTTTATGCCCTCGGCCTTCTTTGGGGAAAGTTGTGCCGTATTTTGAGTTGGGGCTTTTTGCCCAGTTGGCACCCTCAAGTGAGGATTGTTTTCTTCCGGGTGGCCATGTATCTTTGTTCTGTGTGCTCCAGCTCAGAGGGAGTGAGTGCCCTGCTGGCCATGTGTCGTCTGTTTGTTTTGTTTCCAACGTCAGGGTAGTGGTACCCAGTTCGCAGGTGAGTTTCGCTGTTGCAATGGTAAACTTATCTGTTGTAGTTTGTACTTGTCAGTTACGAGTGCTGTCTCTTTGTTCATTTGTCTTGTTCTGTAACGTTGCGAGGTGGTGGCGTTTGATTTTTGACTCACTTGTATAAACAGTCTGTTTTAACCCGGTGTTCGGTTGTGTGTGTGTCTGTGGTAAACTGTAACATTGCCATTTTCTCCGCTGCAAATACTTTTGTCAGTTGACACCAAATTTGGCATGAAAACAGGAAAAATTCAGTTCATTCCAGTCACCTTGTTTGAAACAATATTGCACCTCTGGGATGGGCACAAAAAAATCTAAAAAAAGCCAAATCATATGCAAACTGAATTTACTGGGGTTTTTTGTTTGCTTTTTTATTCTCTAAACTTGGCACTCTGATATATTCTGACACAACAACAAGAGCAGTCATTTTCATCATTTTTTGTTCAAACGGAACTTCTTTTACTAAGCATGGAAGTTATATTTATTTTGCATGTCCTTGGTGCAGATAGTAAAAAGGGAAATTAATCTGTAATGCTAGGGGGCTTAATTTGCTTTGATCTTTCTCATCTTAAACATTACATCAGTTTTGAAAGTATACTCAATGCATAAAAAGCTTGTGTGTTTTACTGTGTGTACAGGGTTTTCGCTATGTTCATTCGCCCAAGTGGTCTTTTTCGGAAAATATTAAAATCAATATGACGAGTGGACTTTATAGGTCTATTGGGTAAACCCTGAAGGTCATGGGCAAAAATCAGTTGCATACACATATTTATACATACTCAAAGCGCATGCTCATATTCTTCGCGAACGCGAACGACGCCATTTTGTTTCAAGTTGTTGACCTGCCCTTCAATCCTATATTCAGTCGACAATACACGATGACATGTGATGGAAAGTTGGAGACCGTTAAATATTTATTCAAAGAGATTTGTGAACGCCTCATCACTTACTGGATTATGCCCCAAACTGCCATAAAAATATCCACAGAATCAGTCGGAATTCAGTTAAAAATAATAAACCAAGAGAGTTAATACCCTTGAATTGATGAAACGTAAAAATTTCCAGTCTTGACTTTTCTCAAAATAAAGTCCTTTTCACTTCATACGAAGACGTTCAGAAGTACTTGTACTTGGCTCTACAAGTTATTAGTTTAACAAAATACTCAATTTTCATATCAACTTTAAAACTATAAAACTAGAATGAACATAAAAGAAATTGAATCGACCGTGTCAACTTGACCAGGTGTAACTAAACTTGTACATCTATCTAGATGGTGTAACTAAACTTGTACATCTATCTAGATCTAGAGAAAACGGCTAAATGTTGCAGCGTGATTGCGGCGATAGCCACGTCTCCTTTACCGCGGACTTTAAAAGAATTTTTAATTGTCCTTAAAGATTTTTTGAATGCCCAAGATACACCAGAATAATAATTTAAACAGCGTTCTCACTGCAATCGATTTATCGCCCTTTAAAAAAGCATGTTTAAATATTACATTTTTGAACGTCATTTAAGGAGCCACGATAATGTAATGGGTAAGACAGTTTCTTCTCGCCCGAACACAAGGGGTTCGAATCTGCCGTTAGGGCTTGTTTTTTTCTTTTTCTTTTAACCCAAAGCTTTATAATAACAAATACAGAACACATTTTAACGATTAGATTTTTGTTTTAAAGTGTATCACAAGTGAGTCTTGGAGGCCTTGCCTCGCTTGTTGTTCATTGGAATGTGAAGGCAAATGCTTTTTCCTTTTGTGATAGTATTTTAAACATAACTTTAAAAGGTATTTTAACGCTGTGATTCGTTTGGTATATTTATAGAATTTTTGCAACTGAGAGATGAATTAACGTTTTCCTTGTGAACCCCTTCACTATATTGTAAGAATGTTTCAATTTTCGTTATGTTCACAAAGTCAAGTTATCATAAATGTTATGTACAATATCTTTCAGAAAATGTGTTCACTGGTGAACTTTGTATTGTGTGTTCATTGAGGGGGCAGTGGTAATCCTACCAGAAGTTAATGAAATTTATGCAGTTTTCAGCATCCCACTTCCTGTGCCATTTGTCCTTCTGCCTGTGTTGGCCAGGTAGCGTTGGTGCTGCAGTTGTCTGTTGACTGCAGTTTTCCCCGCTGCCCTCTTCTCGTCACTGTCATCCGGTGCACCTGCTTTCATCGTCCTCAGTCGTTTTCTTCAGTCTTCGTCGTCCACGTCATCGTTTTTGTTTTTTTCCATCTGGCGTTGTGCGGAGTGTTTCAGTTTTTTTTTTATCAACTGTCCTGTGAGTGCACAACATTCTTCAGGCTGGTTTTCGCTGGACGGTCGTGTTTTCAAGTTTTGTGGGGCCACGGTGTTTTTTTTTTTTTTTTTTTTTTTTTTTTTTTTTTTTAATCTAATAGTTCACTGAGTGTAACTGTACTGTGGCTGGGATTATGGTTATCAGTTGTTTTATTAATCAAGTTGTGTGATTGAATAAAATGTATGTGAATTATTTTAGTCTGTGTCTGTGGTGTCTGGGTGTTAGTGCTGGGTTGGGTGGGGGTTTCTAGTCCGTTCTATAGAGCGTGACAGTGAACTTCAACGGATTAACTCTATCCGTCAGTACCTTTCTGTTGAAACCACAAACACCCTTTTTCTGCTTTTGAGCTGTCACGAATTGACAACTGTAATTCTCTTCTCACAGGCAGTCCACATAATCTTCAGAATTATTAAAAAAAAAAACCCTTCAAAACAATGCTGCCCGTCTGACTCAGTCCCATGTACTGATCACATTTCTCACCTCCGTATTCTACACTGGCTCCCCATTGAAGCGAGAATTAAATACTACAAAATTGCGTCTCTGCTGTCTCTTTCTACTCCGCATGACCGACCTATCTTTCTGACCTCATCAATGCTTACACTCCTTCAGCTGAGAACTCTCCGCTCTTCCTCTGTTACCTTCTGAAACTTCCTCGTGTCAATACAAGAACCAATGGTGAACGTTCTTTCCTCTTTGCTGCTCCTCATATACGGAAAACCCTTCATCATACCTGTGCGTATCATTCTATATCTACCTTAAGCTCTTCACTAAAACAAATCTTTAAAAAAAAAAACCTTTCTATAAGCACTCTCAGCTTCCTTGTTCGACAACACCGTTGGCCATCCATGTCAGCTCACTTTGGATGCATGACGAATGAGAGATGGAGAGAGCAGGGGCTGAAGGGGGCGGGGGAGGGAGGGGTTTTGAGAAAGTGGTCATTAGTGATTCATATAATTTTGTAATTTTTTACTTTCATGCATAGCGCCCTGAGCTCCGAGCTCTTAGAGAGAAAAGGCGCTGCATAAATGTACATTATCATTATCATTAATATCAAGTATATTTTTCCAGAATATTTTTGTTTCATAACACTAAGCAGGTTCAAAATCTAACCACAGACACACACACACAGCATCACCTACCACCACCACCATCACCACTACAAACACGCAAATGTACCCCCACACTGATTGATACACGACACATGCTTTTGATATATCAAAAACTGAATATCCCTCCACGCCACACATCTCACCGTGTCCTATTTCTCCCGCTAATGCCCATCGCACACGGAGCGTCGAAGCAGCAAGTTTCACGCGACAAGCAGCAAAAACGTGCAGCGCCCCGTGTGCGAGGTCTTCAGGCAGCAAGAGTCGCGCTGCCAAGCAGCAAGATCGCCGTTGCCGCGCGTCAAAATCCTGGATAGAACTTGTCCTATTTCCCCGACAAAAGAGACGGACGTGTGTGGAACAACCAATCACGAGATCCGTTTGGACTCGATTCATTCGTTTGACGTTGCTCAATCATGAAAACAAGTGTTTTGGAAGTAAATGATTAGACTGGATGAAAAGATTGTCATTACGTCTGAACGCATGTCTGTTTAAGAGTGATTTCTGTGAGTGCCCCAAAAATGTTGACTTTCTACTTTGAACAGCAACTCACAGGGTAACGTTTGTAATTCCTGCCTGAGAATATTCTGAGAACGAAAGTATCTTTGACTGAAATTGTAAGGATAACTGGATTTCCAAATATCTTTTAGAGCTGTCCACACTTCTTTATTTCTACACACATATCATGTGCAAGTAAACACACACACACACACACACACACACACACACACACACACAACCACCACCACCACGACTGAACATTCACACAAACCCAACTGAACACACACACACACACACACACCACACCACATACAAACACTACTAAACACACACATACACACACCACATCACACACTCTCACAAACAGTACTGAACACACACACACACACACAAACTGTACCACACCACACACAAAAACATGACTGAACTCTCAAACAGTACTGAACACACACACACACACACACACACACACACCACTGAGCACTCGCACAAACACTACTGAGCACTCACACACACTACTGAGCACTCACACAAATACTAAACACACACACACACAGAATCATTCCTTCATTTACTCCTTCACATGCTCACTGTATAGACACTGAGAGCACATAAATAACAATAGACATAATAATACATGAATATGTAAAATCAAATATTTGAGTTCTGCAATTTTGACAGTTCACTGATCCTGAAGTAATGTGCTGGGATAACCAACAAATCAACTGAAACAAATATTGATTGCAACCATAACTAATAAGTTTTAAAAAAAATTTTTTTTTACTGGAGTGCTATTTTACCAATATTGATTACAAATGTTGGTTGCAACTTAAATTGAATGTTTGTAAACAGTCAGAATACAAATATCATGCTGACAGCAGCTAAGTGTGACTATTTCCCCATGAAATGACAAATATTAGCATGAAATTATGATCAAATATTGAACTACTGATTTTAGACAGCATGTTAACTTTCTTATCAATCATAATTATGATTTATTTTGATATTATTCTAACATACCTTTTTATATCTATATTAGTTAATGTGCAAGGCTGACCAGGTATTACATTATTACAATATATCCCCTACAGCAATCAGTTGTTTGTAAGCAGGCATACAGCATATGTTAAGATGAGTAAAACAAAGTGTGAGATATATACATGTGGTAAACTGACTGCAAGTTAGTGTGATTTTCAATTTATTTTTCCCCAAGTGAAACAAATACTGAATGCAGCATTATTTATTATGTGGAGCTATTTTCTCAATACTATTTACAAATGTTGGTAGCAACCAAACTAAAATGTTTGTAAGCGGACAGAATACAAATATTATGGGATTTATGCTGACTGTAGCTAAGTGTGACTATTTTCTCATACAAATAACAAATATTAACAGTATGATTAGTGTTTGGTAAACAACTGATTTCAGATAGCATTTTAACTTCACTTCCTGTCATAGTTCTAATTTGATTGTCTTTTGACATAGCTTATCATCCATAATAGGTCTTGTAATGTTTGCGTGGTGTTGGCAGAACACAGCAATAAACAATAAATACCGAAAACACAGGAGGACGGTTGGCAGGTCTTTTACTTCACTTCGCTCTCGCTCTTCCAGTGACGTTTATCTAGCTATGATGTCATGATAGAAGAATATTGCGTCATAACAAAGGGAGATTGTCAACTATTTACTTTCGCTTCTTAACATTAAGCTACGATTCAGTCATGGACACAACATTCCTCTCTACCTTCAATTAATTTTTTTTTTTTTTTTAAAGTAAATAGGATGAAATATTCTTAAGTCAGTTAATCTCTTTATCTTAAACTTATAATCACTCTTATGATTATAAGTAATTGATATGGTGCTTTTATAAATATTGTCTTTTAAAATTTTACGCCACAGCTCTGCAATCAATGTACTGTCATACTGATTAGCAAATGTCAAGTCACTTTCCTGGTGAATATCAGAGTTCTTGATATATCAGAATTCAGAAACATTTTTTTTTTTTTAAATTAATTCTAAAGTATCTATTTATCTTAATTAGGTAAATTCTTGCGGAATAATCAGTTCATAAGATTATATCACTATAACCGTCAGAATAAACTTTCAAAACAGATAAAGTAAAACTTTCCTTTGAAGTTCTGTGTGAGTATGCATGTGTTTGACTGTGAGTGAGTATTCATGACTTATGCGAAACGCAACGCAAATAAAATAAAACCAAAACACTTTTGCCTGGAGCAGCAACATTCAAATCACATGGTCAGAGTCTTGGGTCACTGAAGCACAAAGTCCTTCAGTCGTTCAGGCAGTCGACGTTTGCGAGTTGGTCTGACCATTTGCTGGGCTGGAGTTGGAGGACCAGATATAGCAGAATGAAGACCAGGTGAGACGGTGTGGTGACTGGTCGTAGGTGTTGGAAGGTCAGTGACAGGTGTTCGTGGACCGTTCATGGGAGTGTTGTGACCAGGCATTGAAGTGTCATCACCACCAGGAGCTGAAGTGCGATGATCAGGTGTTGGGTGATGAGCAGGCTGTGAGGTTGTTCGCTTAGGAGTTGATGGATATTCCTGTGTTGGGGGCACCTCACATTCCTCTTCCTCCTCTTCGCTGTCTGTACTGTCTTTGTGGGAGTCTGGGAGAATGCGTTTGAAGAACGACGAGTTCCTGGTAACTTGCCATGAACCACGCTGGGCTGTGAGCATGGTTCCCTTCTTCTTGATGATGGTGTATGGCTTTGGGTTGAAAGGAGGGGTAAGCTTGTTGATCTTGGGTTGTTTGATTAGCACGTGATCTCCAACTTGAAGGTCAGAAGGTGTGACGCGTCGCTTGGCGTCAGCGTATGATGCCATCTTCTGCTTGCTCTTTGCATCATGGAGAGCAATGTAGGGGTGTGTGGGGGAAGGGGTGTTGATGACGTCAACTACAGGAAAGCCAGTGTTCATTTTTCTGCAGTTCAGAGCCTCAAAAGGGGATATATTCGTGGAGGCATGAGGAGTCGCACGATACTGCATCAGGAAAACTTGTAACTGTGCTTTCCAGTTCACGTTCCCTGCAGTGGCAGCTTTGATGTTTTTGTTCAGAGTTCTCATAAAACGCTCTGCTTCACCGTTTGCTTCAGGCCATAAAGGAGTGATTTTCTTGTGCTGGATTTCCCGTTCTTCAAGGAAAACACGGAATTCTGCACCATTAAACGGTGGGCCGTTGTCTGTCTTGATCACTTCAGGAAGTCCTTGGCGTGCGAAAATGGTTTCTAGTTTGGAAATCACAGTCTTGTAGGAGGTTGAGCCAATAACTTCCACTTCTGGATAGCGACTGTATTCATCAATGAGGACTAGGAGATAGTCACCTGAAGGGAATGGTCCGGCAAAATCCATTGCCAAACGGGACCATGGTTTGGAGGGTAGTGGGGTGGGAAGTATGGGTTCTCTGTTGGTGGTACCTGGATATGAAGACTGGCAAGGGATGCAAGCCTTCACTGTCTCTTCAACAAGTGCGTCGATGCCAGGAAACCAGACTTTTTCCCGAATAAGTTGTTTTGTCCTGACAATCCCTTGATGAGATTGATGAGCGATGCCAATGACTTTCTGCTGCAGTGACTGTGGGATGACCAGTCGATGGCCACGCAGCAAAAGTCCATCGTGTACAGAGAGTTCGTCTTTGAACAGGACAAATTGCTTTGAATCAGGAGAGTACCACTTCCCTGTTTGTACTGCTGAGATCACTTTCTGTAGGATTTCGTCTTGCTGGACTGCTTCCCTAACTTCTGTTTGAGTCATTGCCTTGGGAACACAATTCTGGGTGATGTATCTGATATATGACTCTGATGCGTTCTCTCTTCTGGGTTCAGACGTGGGATGTCTGCTGATGAAGTCTGTTGGATTTTGTTCGTTTCTGCCAGGACGGTATTGTAGATCCATCTCGTAGGGCAGGAGTCGAAGTCGTAGACGTTCAATTCGAGCAGTTGCAGGCTTCTGGTTCTTCAGTATTCCAATGAGAGGCTTGTGATCTGTGTGCAGCACAAATGGAGATCCAAAGATGTACAGGTGAAAATGTTCAACACCGAAGACTATCGCCAGCATTTCTCGTTCTGTTTGTGAATACCTTTTTTCCGTATCTGTCAATGCACGACTGGCATAGCAGATTGGTCGGCCATTTTGGGTCATGATGGCTGCAAGGCCAACTGGACTGGCGTCTACCAAGATGTCCGTTTGCTTGTGGGGGCTGAAGTAAGCCATGACGTGTGCACTAGTCAGTGCACGCTTCAGTTCATCAAAAGCCTTTTGTTGAGGGGTATCCCATGACCAAGCAACGTCCTTCTTTGTAAGCTGTCTAAGGGGCTCTGTGATGGTAGCATAGCCTGGGATAAACCGAGCGACATACTGTGTCATTCCAAGAAATGACCTCACATCAGCTGCGGACTGGGGGGGCTGGGCGTTTTCGATGGTCTGAATCTTCTCAGGGTCTGCTGATATACCGTTCTGGCCAAACACATGGCCAAAGAAAATGAGTTCGTTCACTGAAAAGACACACTTGTCTCGATTCAGCTTGGCTCCAACTTCATTCAGTCTGTTCAGGGTTCTCCGAAGACTTTCATCATGGTCAGCTTGCATGACACCATGTACAATGATGTCATCACTCAGGTTTTTGGCCCCTGGAATGTCTTGCAAGATCTCAGCAATGGCGTTTTGAAAAATTTCAGCTGCTGCATTTACGCCAAATAAAAGTCTCTTGTAACGCCTCAAACCGACGTGAGTGGAGAACGTCGTGATGTATTTGCTGTCAGGGTGCAGCTGTAGTTGGTGATAAGCGCCTGATAGATCTAGTTTGCTGAAAACAGTGGATCCGTTCAAGTCAGCAATCAGTTCATCTATTGTCGGCATAGGATGCTTCTCTCTCTGAATAGCCTTATTTGCCTCCCTCATGTCGATGCACAGACGGACGCCACCATTTTTCTTGGGGACTACCACAGTTGGGGAAACCCACGGAGTTGGACCTGTCACTTTCTCGATGATATCGTCTTTTTCTAGGCGTGCAATCTCTCGTTCCACGTCTTTGCGTATGTGGAAGGGGACACGTCTGTGGCGTTGATGTACCGGCTGAACAGATTCATCAATGTGCAGCTTGACTTCAATACCTTTGATCCTCCCCGGTTCTCCGTCGAAGAGCGATGGGAAATCGTCAATGACGTTGGTTGGTATCTTGGAGGCCAGGGCAAATTGGATTATGTTGAGTGCTTGAGCTGTATCTGCACTGAGGAGGTTATCAGTGTTGCCTGTGTCAACCACATAGAACTTGGCAAGTGTCTGTTTGTCTTTGTAGGCAATGTTTGTCTGCATGTAGCCTTTGACTGGAAGGGGAATTTTCGAACCATAGGCATAGATTTTGGGACAAGGTCCATGTAATGTCTCTTTACTTGCGAGCCTCTTGAAGGTATCGACCGTGACAATGTTCACTGTTGCCCCGGTGTCGATGATGAAGCTGGTCAAAGTGTCACCCAGGTACACATTAACTGAAGGTGCCTTTGATGCTCGCTTGCCAATGCTAAATATTTCTTCACTGGAACTGTCATTGGGCACATCATTATGAAGTGTGTGTGTATACTGATTGTCAATGTGCCTAACCCTCTGTTTCTGGCCAGACTCACAAACACGGGCGAAATGATTCAGTTTCCCACAGTGACGACATTCTTTTCCCTTCGCAGGGCAGAGTGTATGCGTTGTTGATCCACCACAGTAACGACAGAGCAGCACCATCACTGTCAAGATGTGAAGCATGGCGACCTCTTCCATGTCTGGACCTGGAGCCGCGACCATGGGTAGTGCGACTGTGAGCAGTATGATCACGACTGGAGTTGTGACCTGTATCAGCTGAAAGTTGATGGCCAGGACCCTTGAAGCGTTGGCCACGTCCCGGACGACGATTGCCTCTAACTGAGTAAGCAACACCATGGGCCTCTTTGTCTGGGAGTGCACTAGCACTGGAGATGGCGTTGGCACTGGCATTGACAGTTACTGAGTTTTCAATAGCAGAAGCTCTAACTTCAGCAAGTTCCAGACTGCGAGCTTCATTGAGTATTTGTTGTAGATTGAGGTCGTCCTTCAGAGCTTTGCGTCTCACCCGAGAAGATGTGCATCCTTGAATAATTTGGGATAAAATCTCATTGTCCATACTGTGGAACTCACAGTTCGCTGCTAGACTACGAAGTCTTGTGTGAAAAGAGTCAATTGTCTCACCTTGTCTCTGTGTGGCTTGTCTGAACTTAAAAGTTTCAAATGAAATGTTCTTTTTGTGTGTGAAATGAGTCTTCAGTGATTTTTTTAACGTTTCATATTCATTGGCCTGCCCTTGATCATTTACTGCACCCACACCTTTTTGTTCATCAGTCATTGTGTCGTAAATTTCATAAATGTCCTCACCACCATAGTGGAGGAGCATTGCCTTCTTTCTGATATCTGTGTTGATGTCCATTGCAGTCAGAAGATTATCTAATCTATCTGCCCATTTTTGCCACCGGGTCCCTGCTGTGTTCTCCTCACCATGCACAACAATTTTTTCAAATGGGGGTAAACCTCCAGCCATAGTCACTGAGTCACCGAGTGTTTAAAAAAAATATTTTGGGTTCGCCCACTTCGTGACTGGACCGTTCAGCACACCTATTTAACGATAGGGAGCTCACGATGCGAATTCAAGCTATCTCGTAGCTTCCTTGTCGCAATATGGGTTCAAAGCTATCTCGTAGCATCCTCGTCGCCAGATGTAATGTTTGCGTGGTGTTGGCAGAACACAGCAATAAACAATAAATACCGAAAACACAGGAGGACGGTTGGCAGGTCTTTTACCTCATTTCGCTCTCGCTCTTCAAGTGACGTTTTATCTAGCTATGATGTCATGATAGAAGAATATTGCGTCATAACAAAGGGAGATTGTCAACTATTTACTTTCGCTTCTTAACATTAAGCTACGATTCAGTCATGGACACAACAGGTCTGAGTGCAATCAAAGACTTACCTACCTGATTTCACCTTCAGCCCCCTACCTTCACCTGAAATAAACATTAGCCAGCAGTTTGTTCTTACAGTGTTTGCCAAATGACTTATCATTATGTATATCAGAGTTTTTTATTTTTTATTTTTTATAACACTGTTTGATAACTTACACACTGTTGATTAGTATCAGTGTGTTTTGATGTTTTCAGTTTAGTTGTAACTTGTGTTACTTCATATTGGAGAACTGTTAGTTCAACACAAATATATGCTTACATAATTGATTTCTCCTTCATGGTCTGAATGCAGTTGTAATTTCTTTTCTTCCTTTTCAAATCATAGTTTGGAACTGAAAAATGTTGGAATCTGATTGCATCTGCAGTAATATCAGGCACAGTTTATTGGTATGAAGCTGTGCCACTGATGTGGAGAAGAAAAGAACTGTCACAATTGCATGTACAGGATTCTCACACATCAACACTAATGTAAATGAAAGATGCAACAACCTGAAATTGTAAGGATGATTGGATTTCCAAATATCTTTTAGAGCAATACACACTTCTACTTTATTTTCACCCACACATTATGTGCAAGCATGCGCGCGCGCGCACACACACACACCACACCACACACAAAAATACTACTGAACACTCGCACAAACACTACTGAACGCACACACACACACACACTACTGAACACACACACACACACACACAACACCACACCACACCACACCCAAAAATACTACTGAACACTCACAGTCACACAAACACTACTGAACACACACACACACACACACACACACACACACATACACACAAACCACACTACCCACTCACACAAACACTACTACACACACACACACACACACACACACACACACACACACACACACACACACACAAATTTAAAAAAAAATAAACCACATCACACACAAAAGCACTACTGAACATTCACACAAACACTACTGAACACACACACACACACACACACACACACACACACACACACAGTCATTCCATCATGTTCTCCTTCACCCACATGCTCACTGTATACAAATATAATGGGATTAATGCAGACATCCGCTAAGTGTGACAATTTTCTCATCCAAATCACAAATATTAACAGTATGATTGGTGTTTGGAAAGTAACTGATTTCAGATAGCATTTTAACTTCCCTACCTATCATACTTATCTGTCTTATTTCAGCTGAAGCTGAAATAAACATTTCCCAGCAGTTTGTTCTTTCAGAGTTTGCCAAATGACTTGTAATTATGTACATCAGTGTTTTAATAACACTGTTTGCTAACTTACACACCATTGTATAATATCAGTGTGTTTTGATGTTTTCAGTTGTAACTTGTGGTACTTCCTATTGGAGAACTGTTGGTTCAACACAAATACATGCTTACATAATTGATTTATCCTTCATGGTCTGATTGCAATTGTAATTTCTTATCTTTCTTTTCAAACCATTTTGTTTGGAACTGTAAAATGTTGGAATCTGATTGTATCTGCAGTTATAACAGGCACAGTTTATTTTATGAAGCTGTGCAACTGATATGGAGAAGAAAAGAATTGTCACAATTGCATGTACAGGATTCTCACACATAAACACTAATGTAAATGAAAGATGCAACAACCAGGTTTGGTTCCAATGTAAAATTCTTCTTAAATAAATTATTACATTTTCTTATATGTAGTATATATACACTTTTTGTATCTGATTGTAAACATCAACACATAGAGGACACACACACACACACACACACACACACACACACACACACACACACACACACACACACATATATATATATATATATATATACTCACATATTCTCTCTCACACTCTCCAGTCAAAAGATCAGTCCACCAACTCTGTGTCTCTCTGTCTCTGTCTCTCTCTCTCTCTCTCTCTGTGTGTGTGTGTGTGTGTGTGTGTGTGTGTGTGTGTGTGTGTGTGTGTGTGTGTGTGTGTTTAAAACTAGATTTGTTTATTTGTGATTCTGCACACTATGGCTGTGTCTGGTCACCAAGACAGAAAAATACTGTAGCCAAGTGTCTTTTGCATACCATGTAATGTTTTTGTTATTTCTAGTGTGATAGGAAAAGAATCTTAAAATAAATAAACGAGTTTAAAAAAGAAAGATGAAATAAATGAACAACCAGTCAAGAGTATAAATTGTTTTGTTCATCTTGTCATGTCAAATATTTGGAATGAATGATTAAGTACAAGTAAATTAAGAAGTAAACGCATAAATCATTAAACAAATTAGTAAGGACAGACAGACAGTTGGACAGATAGACCTGTATAATGAATAGTACAATATTAGATAAACAAATACAATGCAGAATATATTCACTGAAGGAAAGGGTCAGTGAAAACTGGATGGCAAAGAAGCAAAATAGTGATAAAGTTAAAACAGGTCAACAATTTAGTAGTAAACGAATAAAATGAAATAATGAATATATGCAGTTTCATGTTTATAAATAAAATGTTGATGACTTATACATGAAGTGAATAAAATGAACTCATCGAATACATATAAATGAATATATAAGTATGAATTATGATAAATTTATCCAGTTTATCTAATTGCATGAATGAATAGACAAGCAAAATGGCATGCTAAACAACACAGATTTTATTTCATTACATTGTTTGAGACAGTTAACAGATGAGAGATCATTTGATTGATGTAACAATTAATATAGTGACTGGTGAGTGACTGAATGATTGATCAAATAATTGATTTTGCAATGAATATCAATATCATGCATGGAAAAGTGACTGAATAATAACTAATAAACAGATATACTGGACAGGGTGTGTGATGAATAAATTCAAGGAAACGTGGTGATGTGTTTGAAAAAACGTCAAAAGAAAATAAAGAAACAAACAGTATAAAACAACAAAAACATGTTATATCTAAATGTTGCCCCATTTCAAATGTAACGAAGTTTTTTGTTTTCTTGCTCGGAAAAAGTGGGGGGTATTTTCATGGCAACAGTCAACCATAATTTCCTCTTCAGTATCAACAATAAATCAAGTTATCGTCAGGGCGACACTGACAGCACGTGACTTTCCAAATATGGAGCGTGATGCGTGATGCCTGGGGAGGTTTGTCGCGCGTGTGCGAGCGACACGCCTCGCTACAAGTTTCAGGCGTTGGCGCGACAATGTAGCGAGGCATCAAAAAATGATGCGCGGCTGTCGCTGACGCTCCGTGGGCGACGGGCCTAAAGTACCCCCCAAATCACTGCTCTTTATCTGACACTAACCCGGAAAGGGCCAGTTCATATCGTTAAACATAGCAACGTTAATAACCATAATGATAATAATAATGTCGATGATGATAATGAAATAAAACTTTGTTTTAACGCGATGAATATCGTATCCATGCACGATAACACACAGACACACACACGTAATGATGGTGATGATGATGAAACACCAAAAACTTTTTTAATCAATGAAGAATATCTTACCCATTTACGATAACACACACACACACACACACACACACACACACATAATAACGATAATGGTGATGATGATGAAACACCAAAAACTTTTTTTAATCAATGAAGAATATCTTACCCATTCAGTTCAGTTTCAGTTTCAGTAGCTCAAGGAGGCGTCACTGCGTTCGGACAAATCCATATGCGCTACACCACATCTGCCAAGCAGATGCCTGACCAGCAGCGTAACCCAACGCGCTTAGTCAGGCCTTGAGGGGGGGAAAAAAAGGTGAATACATGATAGATAAGCTAACACAAATAAATAAATAAATTAATAAATAATAAATAATAACTATAATGTAAAAAAAAGAAGAAAAAAAAAAGAGAAAAAGAAAAAAAAGATAAATAAGCAAATAGATGTAAAACATGAAGACACACATTCACATATACACCCACACATGCATAACAGATATGCACCGAACGTGCAGTTTCACAGATATGAAAGCACAGTCAAATACATATAAACGTACATGAGCTCCAACACACACACACACACACACACCACACACATTAACCTGCACCTCCTCTACCCCCCTCCTCCACACACTCATTTCTAGTCTACGTATCACAGCTTCCACGGCACACACACACATACATACACACACACACACACACAGTCAGATGAACACTTACTTGTACAAGCGCACACACATATGCCCATATCTCCACACACATATGTACAAAGATTATATATATATATATATATATATACGTTCCAATATCCTGTTGCTCCCACAGTGTAGGCATGCATACACTCACATACCTCATCCGCTACCCCACCTCCCCCCGCACCCCCACCTCCCCCTCACACACCCACGCACATGCACAGAACTCTACTGACACTTGTGTACACTTACACTCTCGCGCATGCACAAACGCACTCAAAAATACAGACCCACACATGCACACAAACATACACACACGCACAGAGGCTGCCACTGACTGGCCACAAGAGGGATGGGAAAAGATCTCTGATGCCAAGAACGTGGCGTCTAGTGTGTTGCTCAGTCTATTGTATTTGGAAAAGCCCACAGAGACTCTGTTCCGTTTTGAAGAAATTTGCGCAATGTGGGTTTGGAAATGATGCCGATATTTGTTTGATTTGCAAAGCATCGTGCTCTACCTTTCATGTTAGACTTACGGCCACTCCCTCTCTCTGCTTTTATTTCTTTGAGGCGATCGATGGTGTGATGGCCTTGTACCTGTTCTTTTTGATATTCTTTGACTTTTCTGAGGATTTCCGATTTTCCTAGATGTAGGCCGCTCATTGGTGTTGCGTTACCAGCAAGTCTGTCAGCTCGCTCATTTCCCTTAACTCCTGCATGTCCCGGGCAGTATGACCATGTGATTTTTTTTATCTGAAAGTTGCGCATTGCCTTATGCCACTCTGGGCTTCCCATTCCGTTTTCAATTTTCTGTATGAGGTTCATTGAGTCTGTTAGAATCATGGCATGTTGGTTTCCGGGCGTATGGATGGACGATAGCCACTGGAGGGCATGTGTCACAGCTTCAACTTCCATCGTTAGGCTGGAGGTTGTGACTTTGTAGGCAGCATTCTCTTCCCTAACTGTTTTTCCATTTTGTTTCGCAGTGAATCCCCAACCGGATTGGTCTTTGGTGACTGAGCCATCTGTGTATATCATGATGTCCTCTTCTTTACTGTTTTCTTCTATGAGTAGTTTCACTTCCGCATCAGTTTTGCCCTCTGGCCATTCCCGACAATGTCTTCCTAGAGTGGGTGAAATGGCTGTGTTGAATAGATGGTTGAGATTTTCGGGGTTTTTCTCCCATTCTTTTGTTTCTTTCAGGTCTTGTAGTCGGCATACTAGCTGGATTGTGTCTTCTGCTTGCCCCATCCATGATCTTCCTCGCCCTAGACGGCTGCCTTTTGGTTCTTTGACTGCGTCATGCAGTGGGTTTTGAGGGTTTTCTAATGCTTTTAAATAGGTCTTGACCTGTTCTAACTTGTTTCTGGCCTGCACTGAAGGAAGGTCAAGCAGGTATCGCATGGTTTCTGTGGGCGTGTCTTTTGTTGTTCCAAGGATCAGCCTCATAGCTTCATTTTGTACTCTTTCTAATTTTAGGAGGTTGCTTTGAGACGGTGTTGTTAGCCCAAGTCCGTAGTCGATCACACTGAGGACGAGTGATTGGTATAGCAGGAAGAGGTGGCGTTGTTCAATACCTTTGGTTGCCATTGCCTTTAAGACTGAAAGGCCTTTTTTGCATTTGAGAACAGTATTTTCCGTATGTTTTCTGAAGGTCAGCATCCTGTCGAAGTGTATTCCTAGGTAGCGTAGGCATTCAGTGTTCTCGATCTGAATCCCATCGAATGACACAGAAGGCGGTGCTTTGCTCGCGGTTCTGTTGTTCAGGGTGCACAGCAACGTTTGGGCTTTCGCTGGATTGATGGAAGATCCTGTGTCTTTGCACCATTGAGCAATATTGTTTAGTTGTTTCTGGACGGCTTTGGTTCTTTCCTGAGCATCTTTCGAAGTTTTGAAGACCAGGCCATCATCCGCAAGAGTAAGCACCCGAGCTATTCCATTGTTGTTTAAGTCTGCAAGGCTCTTCGTGTAGACATTGTAGAGGACAGGAGAGAGCGGAGACCCTTGTGGCAGTCCCATGGGTAGTTTAGAAGGTGCAGACATCCAATCTCCGAGGCGTAGGACGACGGTTCTTTCCTGAAGGGCTGCTGCTATCCATCTTGTCAGTGTCAAACTTACTCCATACCTTAGTAGCAGCTCCATGAGGTGTGCAAACTGGACTTTATTGTAGGCATCTTCAAGATCGATTGCTACTGCTAGTGTTTCTTCTTTCCTTTGAAATCCTTCATACACCTCATATGCAAAAGCAGCTGCATTTTCCCATGTGGACTTGCCTGTTCTGTAACCACCTTGATTTGAAGGGAGAATGTGCCTGTGTTCAAGATCCCTTGCAAGTTTTCTGGCTATCATGCGTTCCATGAGCTTTCCAGCGATGTTTTGCATGGTTAGGATCCGGTAGCCGCTTACCTGATGATGGTCCTTTCCTGGTTTTGGTATGGGTTTTAAGAAGCTGTGTGTCCAGTCCTCCGGCACATGTCCATTGTGGAAACTGTTTTGATATAGATTGAAAAGTTTGCTTCTGTCTTCTTCCGATAGTTCCTTGATGTCCGAGTAGCGAACTTTGTCTGGGCCAGGGGCAGATTCTTTCTTGCATTTAGCTATTGCTTCATTTAGATCATCTATTGTCAAGTCATCATCAGGTCCAGTCTGCATAAGGGTTTGGTTTAACTCCTCAACATATTTCTTTTTCTCATCTAAGTTTCTCTGATCGCTCTGTTGTATGAAACGTTTGAGCAGGGCGGATCCTTTTTCTTCGTTTGTCTTAAGCTTGGTTCCGTCAGTGTCTACCATGTCTGGGGTTGTTGTTGTGCACGTTTTCCCTTCCATGCGACGATAAAATTGCCAGAACTCTGTCAATGTTGAGTCATAACTGAGTGCCTCGCAAAACTGTTTCCACTTGTCATTTTTGGCCTCTTGAGCAATGGTTTCAAACTGTTTAGTTTTTTCTTTCATTTTTGTTTCAATATCTTTGTCTGGAGATGGTTTTGTTCTTTCTTTTTGCCAAAGTTTGATAGCCGCATGTTTTTCTATCCAGGCTCTCTCTGTGTCGGTATTCCACCATGGGGGCTGAATAGTTTGCATCCTGTTCAGTGCCGTTCTTTTGTTTCTTCTGCGTCTTAATTTTTCGATGACGGTTGTCTCTTTGGTTTCATACTGAACTGGATCACGCGGTTTCATGCATAAATAAAGTGGGCTGGGCATCAATGGACTGGGATGGAAAAGACGTGAACCAGTGTTCAGTGGAATGAATTAAAGACTATACTTCACAAAACTATGAATAAATAAATAAATATATATATATACCAAAAGTGTCAAGTAGACAGGAGAAAAAAAAATCAAACCCTCATGGATGAACAATAAAATAATGAGAATCATCAGAAAGAAATATGAATTGTATAAGCGTTTCTTAAGAAATAAGTCCTATTAAGTCCTATCTATACTACATCAAAGAAAGGAATAAATGCTGCAAAATTATATTTTTAAAAAGCTATATAAAAAAAAGTTTATGAAAGAAATTTAGCCAAAAAATGTAAGCAAAGTCCTAAAATATTTTGGAAATATGTGCAAGAAAAAACGAAATACAGGAAAAGGGGTACTGAAAAAAGAACATGGAAGCTTAGCAGAAAACGATCTAGAAAAAGCAGAAACACTTTATAAATTCTTTGCAAGTGTGTATACGAAAGAGACCTTGACAAATTTACCCGGCCTTGGAGAAAGCTCCAGGTCGGGAAACGTTAATATTTGTGACTTAAGAGTCACTCCATTGGCAGTAGAAACGAAGCTGCATGCCTTAGACCCCTACAAAGCACAAGGACCAGACAAAATACCCTCAAGAATATTAAAGGAATTGAGCAGAGAGTTTGCTCTTCCTTTGAGTATGATTTATAATAAATCACTTGAATCTGCTTGCCTACTGAAAGATTGGAAAATGGCTGAGGTACCAGCTTTTTATAAAATAGGGTCAAAACATGAACCAGGAAACTACAGACCAGTGAGCTTGACTTGTATTGTGTGTAAGATTTTGGAGTCCTTTATCAGGGATGCTATAGTATCACAGATGACAACAAACAATCTGTATGCAGACTGTCAACATGGTTTTAGACAGAGAAGATCGTGTACAACACAGCTCCTAGAAGTAACTGAAGATTTCACAAAAATGATAGATATGGGTAAACCTGTAGACATAATTTATGTAGACTTTAGAAAAGCATTTGACTCTGTACCACATCAAAGACTTTTATTAAAATTAGCTTCATATGGTATTACTGTGAACACGCTGAACTGGACAGAAAACGTCTTGTCAGAAAGAACACCGGTAACCAGTTAGAATTGGAGAAAAAAATGTCAACAAATGAAAATGTTAGTGGTATACCACGAGGTAGCATACTTGGCCCAGTGCTTTTTACAATATACATAAATGACTTTCCTGAAAGTATAGAAAGCAAATGCAAAATATTTGCTGATGATACTAAACTCTATGGCAATGCACAAAATAATACTACACTACAAAGGGACTTGTATAAGTTACAGGACTGGACTGATAGATGGGATCTATATTTCAACGTACCAAAGTGTAAAGTAATGCACATGGGAAGAAAAAATCCAGAAAACAAATACTATATGATAATAGAAGACACCACACAGGACACTGAAAAATGGCAAAGTGAGAAAGACCTTGGCATAATTTTTGATAATAAACTATCATTTGACATACATATACAGATTATAATAAATAAAACCAACCAGATGATAGGAATAATTAAGAGAACATTTACCTATTTAGATAAAGATATATTTCTTAAACTGTATAAAGCATTGGTTAGATCACAAGTGGAATATGGTAATATTGTGTGACACCCATCCCTCAAGAGACAATCTATATAGATATAGAAAGGGTACAAAGAAGAGCAACTACGTTATTAAAAGAATGCAAATCTATGAGCTATCAACAGAGAAGTATATACTTAAATCTGCATTCGTTAAAGGGAAGAACGCTAAGAGGGGATTTAACAGAAACATACAAAATGTTAAATTGTTATAATGAAGTGAGTGTGAATAATATTTTTAGAATGTCAGATTATGAGAGTACAAGAAATTCAATGATGAAAATTTGTAAAGAGCACTGTAATACTAACCTAAGGAAAAATTCATTAGCTAATAGAATTGCACAAATATGGAATGCACTACCAATCGAAACTAAACTTGCACAAAATACTAATGTGTTCAAAAATCACCTTGACATGAACATCAATTTAAAACTGAGAAAAATTTATTGACTTTGACGAGTGAATTACAGAACGTGTAAAAGAAAACATATATGTATCCCACAAATAAAAGGAGACCGATATCGAAGGGGACATAAAAAAGGCTGTGAGGCCGAGGCAGTCAAATGCCAGTCCGTGCACTACTACTACTACTACAACTGCATGCTCGGATGGTTGTCTAACGTGCACAGGATATCCATTACTTTTGTGTACCCTGAGCATTATTTCCCCGTTTTCACGGTTTTATTGGTGCTTACCTCCCTTGGGCACCCCCCCCCCTCCCCTTACCCCCAACCCCTTCATCCCACTCCACCCCACGAACATATATGGACATTAGAATGGACCAACCCATTCTGTGGCTCACGCGTGGCAGCTTGAAGCGACTGTGTCGCGCGCGCGGCAGCCTTATTACTCCGACAACTCCAGTGAGCGAGAAAGCGAAAGAGAAAATAATGCCGTGTTGTGCTGTCAATAACTGCTTCAGGAAACCTTCGAAGGTAGAAGGACAGAGAAAGGAAACATATTTCTTCGCTATTCCGTTTGACTCTTTGTTTGTTTTATCCGTGGCAATGTCATTATATAGTGAATGGAAATGTGTGTTTTCTTCTCTTCTTCGTTGTTATCATTATCATTATTAGCATTTACGTCTAATGTTGAAAAGAAGCCCTAGGCGTTTACAAATAGAACACATAGGTAAATATCAAAACGGAAAAATTGAACACAAGATACCAAACATTATTAAAAATTATTCATCCCCCCTCCCAACCAAACTGAAAATACAACCAACATATTCTGAAACCAGCAAAAACTCACTAACTTACTAATATATAGTCATTTTCGTTCATACTGTAAAGGGATGAGCTGTTGAGAATTGTTCAGGAGGGGAAAAGGTGGGTATTCAGACCGAATCTGAAAGATTGCAGCGAAGATGAGTGACAGAGAGGCTGAGGAAGTTGATTCCAAACAATGGGGGCTTGGTATGAAAAACTGCATCGGCCATATGTTTTGGTTCGAGCAGGTGGGATCCTAAGCATGCGGGTGTCACAAAAAGAGCGGAGATGGCGTGAGGATATGTAAGGATGAATGAGGTCAGAAATATACTGTGGACCAGTAGCTTCAATGGACTTGAAACAAAGAGGGACGACTTTGTAAATAATACTTTCTTGTACTGGGAGCCAATGTAAAGCATGAAGAAGAGGAGAGACGTGATCAAAGTTACAGGAACGAAAGACAAGACTTTCTGAAGCCTAGCAATGAGGTAGCTGGGTGAACCGACAAGCAGGGAATTACAATAATCCAGTCGGGACAGCACACACACACAGAGAGTTTTGGTTGCATTTTCAGTCAGGAGATGGATGTAATTCTGCGAATTTCAAAGTATTTTTCTTCTTCCTCTTCTTCATATTATTATTATTATTACTATCATTATTATTATTATCATCATCAACAGCATCATCATAGTTTTAGTAGTGTCACTGCTCTTGGTTTAATTAGCAGTTGCTCGTGTGTCATCCTACTGTGTAAGTCTACTTTGTGTGTTTTCGTCTTCCTTTTCTTCTTATGACAATGTAACTCCTAGGCTTATTTTGTTGTTACTCTTGTGTTTACCATGTTGTCAGCTTTGCACTTCTATCAGCTGTGTATAATGTATGTATATGTATAAGGTAAATAGATAAATAGATAGATAGATAATATGTGTGTGCACTTTTCTTTTCACATAAATATCACCGTCCAAGACAGGGAAAAGTTTTTAGAAGTGATAGAAAAGAAAAATAATATCAAGTGATAGAAAAAAAATCACCTAATCTATCAATTAAAATAATTGTGCACTGCAAGAAAAATGCATTTACACTCACGTGGGCGTGCATGTGTGTATATCTGTGTCTGTGTGTCTGCATATGTTTTTGTGTGCCTGTATCTGTTTCTGCATGAATGCCATGCGTTTGTGTGCGTATTTGTTTGTGCTCTATGTACAAGCAAATGTGTATATGCACGGACGCACTTGCAATTTCTTCTTCTCTTCTTCTTCTTAATTCTCCACCACCCTCAGATTTCCCCATAAACAGCCTGAACGACTGTAACACTGGCTTGTGAACATGCAGAGAGATAACTTCTACCCATCCTAAGCATCCCGAACACACACACACACACACACACACACACACACACACAAAACTGCAGGAAGAATACACACACACACACACACACACAGACACACACACACACACACACACACACACACATACACACGAAACACATCTGTCTCCTAGTCATGACCAGTTAGAAGTTTGATTTATCGATTCCAGTTAAATGCCCTTCAAACTAAATTTTCCAAAAGTTTACAATGTCTATGCGGAAAAGAAGTATATGTCTACCACATACTTGTCCAGTTTCCAAAAGCAAGACAACTGATCTTTCAAAATCTAGCTGACCAGTTTCCACTGTACACATATTTGTCCTTTGGAGATGTTTTGAATAATATTTATCACTTAAAAAAGAAAAAATCTGAATGTTTGAATCAAAGTCCAGTTGTTATCTGTTATCATAAGCATGCTTTTTACGGTTACATGGATTTTAATTTACTGTTATAATCCATTGAGTTAGTCCAGTCCTTTCTAGCTCTTTTCTTTCCACTACTCTGTCACTTCAGTCATCCCACCATCTCTTCCCATGTACCCCACTCCGGCCCTCATCTCCCATACGCAGATACTTACTTTTTGTTTCTTTAAATATCAGTAAACAGTGAAAAGACTTTAAACCAAAGAAGCGCGCCCGCGCAGCCCGGGAGCACTGACATGGCGGCTGCGTGGCGTCAGCTGCGCGGCCATTGGTTCGGTCCACGAAAGTCCGACTTCTCCACTTCCCTCATTTCCCAATCACTGAAACAGACAAACTCTTGACTTCTTATGAGAAAAAATCATAACAGACAACAGACGATCTTGCTTCTGTTGATCCTGAACACACACACACACACACACACACACACACAAAGACGTGTTCACCCAGCTCCCGAGGACACCGGAACAAGGCTGTAGTTCAAGGACTTTGGGTCAAGGTCACAGCGTCGGAGGGGCATATTGCAGACGCCTTTCTTTGCAGTATTTGTATGATCATACCTAACAGTTGGAGTGATATTTGCAAAAATGGCTGCTCCATCACAAGATCATAGTCGGAGGGAAGAGTTTACGAGAAGAGAGAGCGTCATGGCTACTCCAGGAAGAGAAGGACATGTGATTTCTCCTGGTGCTTGGTCCGGCAATGTCATTGGTGTTTTCACCAGTGGTGGAGATTCTCAAGGTTTGTGCTCTCATATTCGGTATTCGTTATGTCTAATTGGACGTTCGCGGATGGCTTTTAAACAGCACTCACCCCCTCAGCTGAACGTAAACACTATACACACATATTGTTGGTTTTCGTGAATCAAAGTTAGATCGTAGACTACTGACCACAGTTGAATATCTAAACATATTATTTTATTTTCGTTTATATTGATTATTGTACATAAAAGTGCACACAACGAGCTTTACGAGAAAACTGGTATGTTATAATGTTTGCCTTCAAATACTGGCCCGTAAACTCGCATTTTAACATCCTAAATTCAGCTCAGTAATTTAGAAAGCTAAAGTGGGATTCACTCCGTCCCACTTTAGCATCCTAAATTCAGGATATGGCCTAACACTAGCCAATTTTTAACTTTTGCACTAAGAGATTGAACTGCTTCTTATGCCCAGATGTGTGTGTGTATAGATAAATCTACTTAGTCAGGCAGCAGAAACAAAAGGCACAGAAACAGATACAGTTTACCTTGGTTCACAGTGTACCTTGGGTTCTTCTTTCGGCCTCAGCCCTGCCCCTTGAGACCACTGGAAACGTCTCTGTGCATTTCATTGTTGGAATTCATACCTATCTTGTGGTTTGGGGAAATCCTATGCTTCACTGCCAACTGTCCTTTCCTAATTTTCTCCCCTTTCCTTTCTACCCAAAGCCCTTTTCTCTGTTACAACCTCATCTCTTTGATTGAATGATCCTTGAAATATCCCCTGCATCTGTGCATGGACATAACACTTTCTTCCAACAACAATAGTTTGCCTTCTAGGCTGTTGTTGTTGCTGGTCCTCTTCCAGCTCTCTCCACAACCTCAGGGCTTCATCCCTTGCTTGGATACAGGTGGTTCATCGCTCCTGCCTCACTACGGCGTGGAGTAATGCCACTGAAACAGTGCAGATGTTGGGGCAGCAAAAAAAAAAGAAAAAAAAAAGAAAAGAAAAAAAAATGTAGCTGCCTTGCCTCACTTGGGGTATGCAGCCAGGACTCTCTTTACCTCTATGATGAAGTCCCCAGCTGACATCTGTCCAAGCACACCAGAAAAGCTCTGACAGTGTAGGTGTGACATACCTCTCCATGGAGACCTGGGTATTGTCTTGCGGGCTTTGGTACTGGGCTGTGTGCTGCTTAAAGTCTAAATATTTTACTTGCTGCTGCTGTCAGTGATGCCACTCTCTCCTCAACTGAGAGCAGGACCACATGGTGTGGTTTTTATAGGGTTTACTAAAACAAAGCAGACCTAAGCAGCACAAAGCAGAACCAAGCAACACAAAGCAAAACCAAGCAGTGCATAGCCAAAATACAATCAAGGATTCCCATGCGCCTTTTCATCATTCAACCTGTGCTAGATTCCATTTTCTTCTGGGGAAACAAGAACAAGGTGTATACTGGAGTTTTATTACTTCCTCCCTATATAGTGTGCATATCATTATCAATTACAAATCACAGCACTCCCAATTGCTTAAACCAAATTGACCAATCTGGGCCTGTCCTAGTGACATGTCAGTAATGGACTGACACATTGATTTGCTGTAAATTGCCTACTTCAGAAGCCATTTGTATGCACTCTGACAAGAAATCTAATTAACCATTGCTTGACAAGGAGAGTGGAGGGAGATTTAAAGGGGGGTGGGGGTGGGGGAAGGGGGGATTATAACGCATGACCCAAACAAAAATTTAGCATAAATTTCTGCCAGTCCCAGACACTAAAGCTTTAGTCATCTACCCAGTCATGTGTGTAGTCAGTTGGACAAATAGATCGTTTGCAGGGATTCATCTGGTCTGAGTCCCTATCATTATAATTTTCTGACATGCCAACATCTGAATCAAAGGACAACAACTGAACAATCCATGCATCACAGGGTAGGATTGCGGGGAAGGGGAAACTACAAGGGAGCTGTTGGAGGAGAGGAACAAGCAAAGGCAGTCAACGCTAGATCTCTTTTGCCAGATCTAAAGAACATATTAGCATGTTGCTTATTGCATTCACCATGCCACATTGTACCAGCAAACTGATTACTGCACAGTAACAAAGAGCTGGACAATGCAACTGGGGCAAACTCACTGACCCAAGACAAAGGAATGGATGGAGGAGGGAGGGAGTGCAGGGTGGGCCTAACATTAATGATTGAAGAATGAACTGCAGCAAAGAGAAGAGTGTGGAGGGAAGGTGAGAAGATGGGGAGAAGTGGGTTGGAGAGGAAAGTTGGGGTCTGATTAAAAGGCTTCAACAATTGAACAAGAAACGCCTGTGGAATGAGACAAAGGTAGATCATACAATATAACATAAATGATATCAGTGTGTGTGTGTGTGTGTACATGTGTATGTGTGTGCTGATGTATGTACATGTGCACATGTGTTGTGTGTGCGTGAACATGAGTGTTGTGTGCATGCATGTATGTGTTGGAGGTTGTTCATAAAGCTTTTAAAGGGCTTTTCACTTTGTTTCTCTTTGAGATTACTGTGCTTTAAATCTTGGATGCTAAATCTGTTCATGCTTAGTGAAATGTGACTTAACCCTTTGAGCCCTGAGTTCCTGAGCAATTTTAACCCTTCTGCCTGAGCTCCTGTGCCAAAATTTGCAAATAATTGGTATTAAACCCTTTGAGCCCTAACCACTGCTTTACCGGTGGCAGAGAAAAATGACATAATGCCCGGCCACCGGTTCAGCGGTGCGTAAACACTTGAAGCGTGCAGTCTCAACCTGGCCTGTCAGGGCAGAAATCAGGGACAAAACATGCGAGAAAACAACTGTACACAACGCAGCAAGTTATTGATATGCTTGATGATTTATCGGAAGTAGAGTATGACAGTGATTACTCTGATAGTGAAGTGGAATTCGAATCAGATGATTTTGCTACAGATAGTGATGTTGAAAATGAATCTGAGCCTGCAGAATCAGTTGATCAAAGGAGGCGTGTCAAGTTGAGACTCTGCACCCTTCATGGTAGAAATCGATCTTTTTTATCCAAAGCACATGCACAAAACACAGTGAGGGGGTGGGCAATGTTGGTACTGCGTTCGCTGGTTTCGGAATATTACGGTTTTTCTGATTGGCTCTTCAATATAAGTCAACCAATAGCAAAACACGACACAAGTGTTTACGCACCACTCAACAGGTAGCCAGGCATTATGCCACCCCTCCCCACCACCGGTAAAGTGGTGGTCAGGGCTCAAAGGATTAAAAAGATAAGGTTGGAGGAAAAACTGGTGGGAATGGAGGAGTGGTTTAACAGAGAAGAGGAGTGATGGCCTAGAGGTAACGTGTCCGCCTAGAAAGCGAGAGAATCTGAGTGCACTGGTTCGAATCATGGTACAGTCAGCTATATTTTCTCCCCCTCCACTAGACCTTGAGTGATGGTCTGGATGCTAGTCATTTGGATGAGACGATAAACTGAGGTCCCGTGTGCAGCATGCACTTAGTGCATGTAAAAGAACCCATTGCAACAAAAGGTTTGTCCATGGCAAAATTCTGTAGAAAAATCCACTTCGACAGGAAAAACAAATAAACCTGCACACAGGAAAAAATATTTAAAAATGGGTGGTGCTCACAGTGTAGTGACACGCTCTTCCTTGGGAGAACAGCCCAAATTTCACTCAGACAAATCTGTTCTCACGAAAAAGACCAGTGCAATACAATGTCGTGTGTGTGTATGCATGCGCCTGTGTGATGAGGAAGGTTGTCTCTGCTAGGAAATGGACACTGTGAGCGTGAGCAGTACAGTGCTTCAGGTGGTTTCATAAAGTCTGGCATTTTTATTTTATTTTATTGTTTTGTTCACTGAAGATTTATGACCCAGCTTTGGGAGATTCCTGTGCCTTTAGACATAAATCCTTTTTTCCAACCTTCCCTTTTGCCTTCCACTTCATGTCTCTACACACACACACACATACACACACACAAACGTGTAGAGACCTTACATTTATGTGAACCTGCTGGAAAACATAGTAAACACACACTTATGACATGCAAGCACACATTCATGTATGTGTGCATGTGTGTGCGCACACACACATGCACACAAACACGCATGTACACACACACACTGTATACACACACACACACAAACTTTGTCTAACAGTCCCTCACAGCACAAACAAGGTACTGTGTAGCCCCAAGACATGGTATAAAGGGAAAGGAAAAGAGTTAACATTACAGGCATTGCACAACAACCTGAAGACAAAACTGCATGGCACTGTGCCAAAGCCAGTAGTTGCATGCAAGGTGTGAGCATGCCCAATACTGAATGCTGAATCCTGATTGCTCACAAAGTCACATTCATGGCAGACCTATCTATCCTTCATGGTTGGGGGCTAGGGGGAGAAAAAAGAAATATTGCCCAGTGACTGTGAGAATCTTGCAGGACTACCATGAGGTCTGGGCTTGAAGTTCAGACTTTTTGTTTCTAAAGCTTACTTTATTCAGTTTTGAGATCAGAAAAAAAGACAAGATTTTACATTAATCAGATCAGCATATACTTATATATAACACCCAGTATTCAGAAAACCAGAAAGCAAAAGAGAACAAATACATTGTACTGTATTACTTTGTTGTCACAACAGATTTAATCGTGTGAAATTTGAGCTGCTCCCCAGGGTAGAGTATGCCACCACAGTGCAGCGCCACTGTTCACTTCAGTTTTTCAGGGAGGTATCACTGCGTTCAGACAATTCCATATGTGTGCAACACCACATCAGCTAATCAGATGCCTGACAAGCAGCGTAACCCAACACATTTAGTCAGGCCACCCATTTATAATCTTTTTATCAATCTATCTATCAATCTGTATATCTATTTATCTCTCTATATATACATGGAGTGAAGTGGAATTTTGTTTTGTCCTGTCCCACAGAATAGGGGCCAAAAGTAGTTGCAAAAAACTACAAAATAACAAGTAATAAATAGAATTGAAAACAAATGAATGAAAAAAAAAAAAGGGTTGCGTTACAAAATAAGAGGGATCTAAGAAAGGTACTGATGGAGAGGAAGAAATGGAAAGAGGTGAAATTTACATGTAATATGAATAAATGATAAAAACCCCCAACTAAATGAAATAAAAGAAAATAAACAACTGAATAAAATAAAATAAGTAGGATACCCTTCACCATTACTGGTACCAATGCCACTTCCACATCCACAACCAGTAGTAGTAATAATAGTTGTCATCATCATCATCGCCATCATTGTCGTAGTAGTACTAGTGGTTGTTGTTGTTGCTGTAATAGTCATGGAAGTGGCAGTAGTAGTGATAGTTGTGGTGGTCAGAGATCAGGTTGGGTTCAATAGACAATAGGTCATATGACCGGAAGAACATAAAATCAATAGGTCATTTTGAAAATCAATAGGTCAAATATCACCCGTCCCGGGCTTTTTCAAACTTTAAAATTGCACAAATGAAAGGAAAATGTAATACATTGGCCATTCTGGTCATTCATTGACTAGAAAAAAAAGAAGTTAAGAATGTCATTGATTTCTGACAAGAAAATGCAATGTTCTGGTCTTCTGTGTTGACTAGAAAAGGCAGCGATAAAGATTCGTTTCGGATTTCGTTTCGTCACGGATCCGTATTTTAATAAACCAGTTTATAGTCATTTCCTGTAGGAGCAGACGACAAAGCGATCGCGATCGTTAAAGAGAGAGAGAGAGAGAGAGAGAGAGAGAGATGGTTACTTTGGTTGACCGACTGGTCATAAAAACAATAAGTCATGTGACCTTGCAACTTGAAAAACAATAGGTCATTTCAAAATTAAATGCGTCAATGACCGATGACCGATGTCGAACCTGATCCCTGGGTGGTGGTGGTGGAAGTAGTAGTAATTGTCATCGTGGTGGTAGTAGCAGTAGTAGTTGTAATAGTAGCCGTAGTTGTTGTCACATAAGCTAGCATTCACACTGTTCTATGTCTGGAACTTACTCATCATCAATGTCAAACATAGTTTTCGTGTCAAAATTAAGTCAGACATCCAGCTGTAGTGTGTTGGGGCCAAAAGGGTGGACTATCCACAGCTTTGCCACCAAGAAATGTTCCTTTTTCAGCCTTGCTTGTTTAGTTTTTACATGCACTTGTTCAATGGCCATGACCTGCATGTTGTCCTGCATGTGGCCAGGCTTGTGGAAGTGCATGGTGACCCAGGTGCGCTTTGTCTCATTGTTCAAACATATTTCTGATCTGTGCTGGTACAGTCTGTCCCTAAGTAAATTATGGGTCTGACCCACGTATTGCTGATATTCACAGAAGTCACAGAACAGAAGATATTATAATGTTCCTGCTGTCACAGGTACATCTTTGCCTGATGTAGAATGGTTCTCCTGTATGTGAACTTTTAAAGATGCGGGACTCAACCAGGTGGTGTCAGCAAGCAGCACATTGCGCTGTCTCTGTAGCACCTGGAACAGGCTGGGTCAGCTTCAGGTTCAGTGGCAGACAGTGGTGAAAGCATCAGTAACATTTTGTTTTAGCAAACATACATCACCCAGAAAATTAACAAACACAAAAATAAAAACTTTAAACTAAACGTTTTTATTAACATAGCCTTATCCTTTGCATCATACCAAGCACACACCATACACACATAATGGCCCATATTTCTGGTAAAGTACGGCCTATCTTCTACATCGCACATTTTCCAAATACCTTATGCACACAAAGGAAGTGAAGGGTAGCAGTCACAATCACGTGACTGCTACCAAGGGAAATAAATCCAGTGTAAGTTAAGTTTCTGGTGATTACTCTTTTAGCAAACATACATCACCCAGAAAATTAACAAACACAAAAATAAAAACTTTAAACTAAACATTTTTATTAACATAGCCTATTCCCGAGTACTTATTATAAAGCAACAGCCAAACACAGGCTTAAGAAATTGAGTAACATTCAACTATGGGTACAGCACTATAATATCCTTCCATCCCTGCGTGTTAACGAAAAAAAAGAAGAAGGAATTTAAAGAAAATCTTGAAAACATGAAGTACTGGCGTTTCAGCCATAGAACTAGACGACATAAGAACGTCGGGGAGTACCAAGTATGAAGAAAAAGCGTAAATAAAGATTGTAATAACAATATACAAAAACAGTTTGTTTGTCAACTTGTGTTTATCCCTGCAATACACTGGAAGCAAAATTGTCAGGTGTCTGAGAGTGTACGTAATGTTGGTAGAAAACATCTGTGCTTTTCCACCTTCCCATTTTTTGTACAGTGTGAGGATCCATACCACTCTGAATGGCCAGTGTGGCCCCTGTCGGCCGAAATGACTTGGCCGAAAAACCCTGCTGAGACAGACCGGCAAGGTGAATACTCTCTTCAAGCACTTTTCCCATGGCTGTGGAAGAAATTGCCTTATATGGATGTTTAAGGGACAAGAAAACGGCTGAATCAGACCTGACGCTCTCTGTGCGTGCCAAGTAATCAGACAGTGTGTGCACAGGGTCTACAATAGGGTTGGTGTGGCGTGGCAGAAAGACCTGAAACCCTGACCTCTGAGTATCGTTTTTGATTCCAAAAAATGTGACCTTGACCCCTTGTGCAGTAAACTCTAGCATGTCTGTGGTGAACAGAACAGACTGTATGTCACCTGTTGTTGGATTGTAGACAGTTGCCTTAGGTGCCACGTCTGACAGGCGTAGCATCAAGGCCAATGCTAGGAGTGTTATAGCTTTCAGCCTTAACTGTTTTAACGACAGTGTATCGTTTCCCCCCCAAGAGTGAAACATCTTGACAAATTTATCCACGGGCAAAACTGTTGATTTTTTCATTGGCCTAACGGTTTGAGACTTGACCAGAGCCGTGGTCAGTCTCACTATATGAGTGTTCTTTGTCAAATCTTTTAAGCCTAAGGCTCTGTACATGTGACTTAACGCTGCCAAGGCTGTGTTCAAAACCAATCTGGGTCTGTCAGATTCGTCACAGAGAGTACACATGAAATCCGCTAAAAAGCATGTATGTATGGGAGGAAAAGGTGTGTTGGTGTTGTCTGTGTATGTTTTACACCTGTCTAACACCCTGTCATATCCTAGACGTGTGGACGCTGCAAGAGCTAGCCTAGACTGTTCGATAGCCCTTTCTGACCACCCCAGCTGAGTTAGACAAGCGCTCCACACACTCTCCAAGCTGCTATGTTCCACCCCTTGTTTCTTTTGGGTTCGACTCCCACTCCCATGAAACACAGAGCGTTTTTGTGACGTGGTAATATCACTGGTTCTGTGACTGCTATGGCCGTCAGCTTGTAGAACCAGGGTTGACTTGGCCAGATTGGAGCAATCAGTGTGGCCAGTGCTTTCTCTTTGATGATTTTGTCTATGATCTGAGGAAGTAACGCCCAAGGAGGGTTTATAAAATTGTTTTCGTGATGCCAATTCTGTGCCAAAGCGTCCACTGCCTCTGACAGTGGTTCCCAGTAACGAGAGTTGAACCTGAGTAGCTGAGCGTTTTGAAATGTAGCAAAACGGTCTATTGTGTGTGGACCCCACCTGTGTTCCAGTAACTGAAACAATCTTGATGAAGCATCCAATTGTGTGGATCGGGTGATCGACTGAGTGTATCTGCCACCGTATGGTCCACTCCTGCAATATGTTTGCAGGAGACTAAGATTCCATTGTTTTCTGCCACACCCCAGATTGCTATTGCTATTTTGGATAGACTGGGAACAGGACCCCCTTTGTTGTTGACGTATGCCCCAGTGGTCACATTGTCTGATAAAATCTGAACATGCAATCCCTGTAGCATTGACTTGAATGCAATGAGGGCGAGCAAAATGGCTAGTAGCTCCCTGTAATTGGATGACTGACATGAAACTCTACTGTTCCAGTCCCCCTTCGCTTCAAGCTCTCCAATGCGTGCTCCCCAACCGAGATGGGACGCGTCCGTTTCCAACTGTATGTCAATGGGGCGGGGCCTGACTTCTCTAAAATTCCATTCATCTACAGCATTTAACCACCACTCAAGTTCCTGAATACAACTGTCATTCAAGATGAGAATGTCCGACCAAGACGCCTTTGTAGATAAAAGTCTATATAAATGGTGCAAAAACAGTTTTCCAGGCGATACCGCCCATGCCACAGATACACACAGTCCTGCTACTTTTGCAATAACACGTGCACTTGCTCGTCCCTGCTTTAACACAGTGCGTATTTGTCTCTTAATCCGAGTTATTCTTGACTTGTGCGCTTTAATTACTGGAAACTGACCAGACGTATTAATTGAGTAGCCTAAGTAATCAAGCTGCTGCGAAGGCTTTGTGGAAGACTTTTCGTAATTCACATGAAGTCCCAAGTCTTCTAGTGTGTGTAAGACCAAATCTGTGTGGTCCGTAATGTATCTGAACTTAGCACAGATAAAAAAGTCGTCCACATATAGAGATACTCGTGTACGCAGCTGTCTTAGGTAAGCAACAACAGGACGTAATGTTTTTGCAAAAAAATAAGGGCTTAGGCAAAACCCAAACGTTAACAGATTAAATGAGTAATAAGATCCTTCAAACTGGAAACTGAGGAACTGTTGATCATCGACATGCAACTTGATATGATAAAAGCCGTCTTTTAAATCGACCGATGTCAGATGGTCTAGAGACTCAACAATGCTAGCAACAGTGCGAATATTTTCTTGTTTCAAGTAGCTCTTTGACAAAAACTGTTTAAATGTCTGAGGTCGATAATGAGCCTAAACCCGTCATTCTTTTTGGGTACACAGCCTATGGATGAAATGTATTTGGGTTTGCACATACACTGTTTGATAAAGCCTTTTAGCAGGAGTCTTTTAATTTCCTGTCTTATAAACAACGTGCCGGCAGAGTTCAGTTGTGATTCGGCAATTCAAATGGTTGAGGTGTCTCTATAAAATGTATGTTTATTCCATTCTCTAACCAACTCAAGACGATGTCACTTGCACCGATACGTTTCCACGCACGTAGATAGTCATTCATAAGTCTCCGAGTAAAAAGGCGTACATACCAGAGTGACGTCAGACGTTAGGCGAGAGCCAACACAAAGGCATTATCCAATCAGAACACTGCAGCCTAATGAAGCGCAGAGGGAGACACAACAACGCGAAACACAAGGCAGGCACACATGCAGTGTCACTCTGACTAGATCTAGTTCACTGGTGTAGTTGGCACGAGGGGAACGCGTGGTCTACGAGGCCTACGGTTGATTCGAAGACTGATCGCTTGAGTTCGAAGTGTCACGCCTGTATCCACGACTGCTCGGAAAACCTCTCGATGTCTGTTGGGCGAACAAATCTCTGCGACCGCGGCCAAATTCTCGGAAACTGTGTCCTCTTCCACGACTGGTTGACTGCTGAGTCGCTGGTCTGTACACTGAAGCAATTGTCGCTGCACTTCGTAGATTGTCCAAGGCTTCAGGGGTAAACGTGGAACCCCGTTGCAAAGACCGGAAAAACCGGGAGACTATTGGATCAAACGTCGACTGCACAATTAAAGCCGCATGTTCTTCCTGTAGGTACTTGATATGGGCATAAAGCGTAGTAAATAAGTCCTCGAATCTGCTGTCGGTGGCTTTGCAGACAATCACATTACACAGGGGTTGGTCTGTTTTCTTGATGCCTTGACGGTTACCTGCTTCTGAAGGTAATGTCAGTTCTGGTGGCAATCTTACTGATTGCACAGACGCCTTTACTGTAGCGTATGCTGCATTCACGTCAGAATCACAGACAGGCTGGGATCCGGAGGGGATAGCATTGAGCGGTTCTCGATTGTTCTCCTCACGGGAGCCATTTCCGGTCTCGCCGGCTTCCAAAAAAGCAACCCGTCGGTTTAAAGCTTGAAAGTCCACTCTCAAAGTGCGAATTTCGTCCAACACGTCCTTTAACGTTGGTTGCGCATCCTTTTCCCGCTCGGGAACGTCGTCCTGACCCTTCCCATTGTCGTTCTCCATCCGATGACACGTCTATTTTGCACGCCAAGATGCGAAACGTGGTATGTGCTTCGTATGCACACAAAGGAAGTGAAGGGTAGCAGTCACAATCACGTGACTGCTACCAAGGGAAATAAATCCAGTGTAAGTTAAGTTTCTGGTGATTACTCAGTGGCTGGCAGGCTCTTTCTGCCAGAATAGGAGGTGTGGGCATGAATTTTTGCATGTGCTCACTGGTGTGGAACTTTGGATGTGGCTTATGAAACATGCCACTTAGTGAGGGAATGTGTATCCTTCCACTGAAATTCGGCAAAGATCAGTACACTTTGGTTTTGGAAGAGAATATCATTTACATCTGTGAATGAACACAGTCACAGCCATGCATGCAAGTACACAACATGTTACTTGGATATTTCAGTCATGTACACATGACAGAACTGATGCATATGCACTTGTATTCCGCATTGTGTGTGCATGCACAAAGTATTAAAGTTCATCCTAGACACTCAACTGTGTCACAGTGTGTGCACATGCTTCAGATTTCAGACTTTATTAAGTCCTCATAAAAAAAGGAAAATTTCTTTGAAAGCACATAAAAACACAATATACATGCTCAAAGACATACAGCAGCATGCGCATGCACACAAACATTTTCCTGCACGCAGGAAAAAATACACAAAAAATGGGTGGCACTGTAGTGTAGCGACGCACTCTTCCTGGGGAGAGCAGCCCGAATTTCACACAGAGAAATTTGTTGTGATAAACAGAAATACAAATACAAATACATGCACATGCACATGCACATGTACATAAACACAAACACAACCACACCCATACGCATACACACACACACACACACACACACACACACACACACACACATATGCACACACAAAATTTGAGCATGGGCTTTGTAAACAAAAGAGAAAAGACAAACTTTAGTGAGAGACATGTGCACACAGACACACAGACAACTGACAGACACACACATATACATATACATATATATATATATATATATATATATATATATATATATATATATATATATGCATGCATGCATATATATGTATATGTGTGTGTGTGTGTGCGTATGCATGCATACATGCAGACATACATATACACACGTACAATGATACATACACATATACAGAACCATTCCATGTTTGCAATGAACAGAAACACCTCAACATGATCTTATTCTATCACACAATACTTAATGCAGATGCACATGCATATATATTCCTTGTGCACATTCTCTCACACTGGTGCATTGGCACTCGCACACGCGTGTGCGCACACCCGCGTGTGCACACACGTACACACACACACACTCTTTCTCTCTATCTCACACAGTGACACACACACACACACGCACACATATATGTATACACATGTGCCCATGGCCACATGTTTGTGAACACGCTTATGTACCTGCACATGTTGATGCCCTTGGTGGCAGGATGACTTGGGTTATGGTTGAATGGTCAAAATGTTGGATTCTCACCAGTGAGTCCTGAGTTCAATCTTTGATTTGAGTTTGATCTTCGATTTTAGTGCACCTGGTGGTTGAAAGGTGGTGATTCTTCTGATTTTCCAGCTCAACAGCATATATTGACCTGATATATATATGTGTGTGTATATATATATATATATATATATATATATCAGGTCAATATATGCTGTTTGTGTGTGTGAATCAGAATCAGAATCAGTTTTAATGTCGATGAAACAAGGTTGATAAGACACACGTACAAAGTTACATATACTATACATAAAAAAAAAGTAAAACAATAAAATATAGAACAAGAGATTGAATTACTTCTTCCTGCTTCAGCATTTTTGGCAGCAGTTACTGACAAATTTTCTTAACATTCCCACAAGTTTGTCTTCCAGTATCAAGCTGACTGGATTAAATGATATTTGGAAGGTATTTTTAAATTTTGTGTATGAATTATGTGTGTATGTGGAGGGGGGAGGGGGTGCATGTGTGTGTGTGTGTGTGTGTGTGTGCGTGTGTGTGTGTGTGTGTGCGTGAAGAAATTGTAAATTTTTTTTTTATCTCTTTTTGTCTCTCAGGAATGAATGGTGCTGTACGTGCTGTTGTGCGTATGGGGTTCTACTTGGGATGCAAAGTCTACTTCATTAAAGAGGTCAGTAATAACTTGAAATGAAAGTTCTTATTGTTTGTTGTTTGTGTTTCTTAATTGTTGTTGATAATGATCATTGAATAATAGAATTTTTCTTTTAGTTAAGGTTTTGAGTGTTGTGGTGTTCAGGGATCGCGTTAACGCATGTTTTTCGCGTATTTGACGCATTTTGATTTTCGCTGACGCATTTTCACAGCGCTCACGCATAACACTTACGCAAAACAACTTTTGCTCCAAGCCGCATCAATGCAACTTTAGGACTGACTTGGCAGCTAGGTTTGCGATACTGAATCAGACGGTACAAGACAAAGTGTCTGTGCATGCGGAGCACTGCGAGATGCCTACATGACTCTTAACAGCTACAGCCAATTAACAGAGTACGCGCGCACACAACACTGCTTAGCTGACGAGTTTTGGAACAGAGTGGCGTCATTAGAGGGTGTGACCCTGTAGCGGGAAAGTTAAGCCTTGTTTGACTGCTGAACGTTAATCGGCTAGCCTAGGCCCTAGCGTTTTTTTGTTTTCAACTGTATCTCAGTCACGGAATTGACTCAATATGATTGTCAGGGCTTGCGGTGAATTTCAGCGCCGACGTGAGCGGTGAAAATAGGTGAGTAAACCTTTGATTTAGTGTCATAGGTCTGACGCAATTCTGATTCTACCTTACGCGTTTTTTTGCCGACTTTGCGTAAGCTGCACGCGTTTTGAAAAAGTCTAGCGCGATCCCTGGGTGTTGGTGTATGGTGCTATGATGTGAGATTGCATAATTTGGCTGTTTTGATGTTTGGTATGTATTTTGAATGTTTTTGTTTCGTCATGTTTTTGTGTGTGTCCATGCATAGATTACTGTTGGCGTTTGGTTTGGTGTCTGAGCGGAGTATGTATGGAAGTTGTCATGTTGGTGTGTGAATGCATGTTTTGCATGTCGATTTTTACATTGTACAGTGTGGTTAGGCATGTGTTGCCTGGAGGAATGATGTATGGATTTACATCATTTAGTTGTTACTACTAGTACTACTGCTCTTCTTCTTTGTTCGTGGACTGCAACTCCTATGTTCACTTGTATGTACACGAGTGGGCTTTTATGTGTATGACTGTTTTTACCCTGCCATGTAGGCAACCAAACTCCATTTTCTGGGGTGCTGCATGCTGGGTATGTTCTTGTTTCCATAACCCACTGAATGCTGACATGGATTACAGGATTTTTAACGTGCGTATTTGATCTTCTGCTCGCATATTTACACGAAGAGGGTTCAGGCACTATCAGGTCTGCACATATGTTGACCTGGGAAATCAGAAAAATCTCCACTCTTTACCCATCAGGCGCCGTTACTGAGATTCGAACCCAGGACCCTCAGATTGAAAGTCCAACACTTTAACCACTCCGCTACTGCACTTGTCACTTTACCTGATGTCTAGAATATTATGTGTGTAGTCATACATGTATGTTTTTATGTATGATATATATGTGTGTGTGTGTGTGTATATATATATATATAATGTACATGTGTACATACTGATCCATAAAAGGGCGTCAGCTCAGGAGAGCCACTGACGGCCATCTAGCTCCACTGTGCTGTGTGCATGCCATACACAGTTGGCCCCCGGGGTGTGTCTACCCATGCATGTGCAGTCTGGATCCGGCAGAATCTGCGGAAGAAACCTGTTGGTTCATCGGAGAGGAAGGCAGTTACAGCAACGCACTGTGGAGTGCAGAGAGCCAGATGAGACACCGAAAGGATATCTTGGTCATCCACTGCATCCGTGCTCATCCTCCAGTCGTCTCGACTTAGTCTTGCCACTGGAAATTGGTGAACCCGGACGAGAGAGTGAGGTCGACGTTGCGCAACTCCTCTTCACTTTAAACAAACTCATCACGCGAGTCATCAGTCATCCTTAATGACCTTTCATCCTTCATCCTTTCATCACCCCCAAGTCCTGTGGCGACAGGCGAGCGACGAAACGACAGGTGTGGGTACACTGGCAGTCGCAGCTGCAGACCTGCACACAGGTGGTTCAGGCCATAGGGTCGTTCTTCATCGACAGGAGCAGCGATTGAGCTCGGCAGCCGTCTGAGCAGCCCTCTTTAGGAATGCACTGCTCACCTCCCTGGCATGAGGAAGGGGCTAGAAAAGGTGCCCTAAAAATTGCCTGCTCCATATCGCCCTGGCCAGCATACCGCGGCTAGCGGGGACCCTACACCAGCGGTCGAAGCAAAGAGAAAGAAAAGGAAAAAACAGGGATCGTTCCTCTCACCATGGGTGCTTGGAACATAAGGGCTCTCCTGGACAGAGATAACGCGGACAGACCCCAAAGGAGAATGGCATTAGTTGCATCCGAACTCGCCAGATACAACATCGACATCGCAGCCTTGAGTGAGACTCGGCTTGCAGGCGAAGGCGAGTTCAATGAATGGGGATCTGGTTACACCTTCTTCTGGAGTGGACGAGGAAGCGAAGAGCGACGTGAGGCTGGCGTTGGTTTTACAGTAAAAACAGCACTTGTCAGCAAGCTAGCTGGAATCCCAAAGGGAGTCAACGACAGGCTTATGACCATGAAACTCCCACTGGCATCGGGCCAGAAGCACCTCACCATTGTCAGTGCCTACGCCCCAATCATGACCAACCCGGATGAAGTTAAGGCGAAGTTCTGTGAGGACCTTCACTCTGTCATTGCTGCTATCCCGAAAGCAGACAAGCTCATCATTCTTGGGGACTTCAGTGCTAGAGTTGGCTCTGACTACATCTCCAGGGATGGAGTGATGGGAAAGCATGGCATGGGCCACAGCAACCCAAATGGATTGCTTTTGCTTCAGACCTGTGCAGAGCACGAACTGCTGATAACCAACACAGTTTTCTGCCTCCCTACCCGTAACAGGACGTCATGGATGCACCCTCGCTCAAAGCATTGGCATCTCATCGATTACGTCATCGTCAGGAAAAGGGATAGGCAAGATGTATGTGTGACAAAGACCATGTGCGGCGCCGAGTGTTGGACAGACCATCGCCTTGTAGTCTCGAAGCTGAATATTCGAATCCAACCCAAGAGACGCCCCCAAGGCCAGAAGGCTCCAAAACGGCTCAACATCGCTAAGCTGAAAAACACCACCATCAAACAGACCTTTGTGGAGCTGCTGGAAGATCGTCTGGAATCCGCCTCTCTGGACAACCAGAATGTGGAGTCTGACTGGAGGACCCTGCACGAGCTGAACTATACAGCTTCAGAGACCCTGGGACCCATGACCAGAAAGCACAAAGACTGGTTTGATGAAAACTGTGATGAAATCAAGCAGCTTCTGGATGAGAAACGCCGTCTGCATCAAGCCTACCTGAGCAACCCAAAGTCCACATCAAAAAAAGGATGCGTACAATGCCATTCGCAGGACTGTTCAGCAAAAGTTACGTCAGATGCAGGATAAGTGGCTGAGTGACAAAGCTGATGAGATCCAGGGATATGCTGACAGGCACGATATGAAGAGGTTCTATGATGCCTTAAAAGAAATCTATGGCCCCACATCCTCTGGATCATCCCCCCTCCTCAGTGCAGATGGGAATACCTTGATCACCGAGGAGAACATTCTCGAACGCTGGGCTGAGCACTTCAACAGTGTCCTAAATCGCCCTTCCTCCATAAATGATGAAGCCATAGACCGTCTCCCACAAGTCCCCATCAACGAAGCACTAGACGATCCGCCAACCCAGAAAGCAATCCGTCTGCTATCCAGTGGCAAAGCACCTGGCTCAGACTCCATACCAGCAGAGGTCTACAAGGATGGAGGCACTGTGCTGACTGAGAAGCTCCATCAGCTGTACTCACTCATGTGGAAAGAAGAGACGATCCCCCAGGATTTCAAAGATGCATCTATCATTCACTTGTACAAGCGAAAGGGGAACCGGCAAGCCTGTGATTACCATCGGGGAATTTCCTTGCTCTCCATCGCAGGCAAGATACTTGCCAGGATCCTACTAAACCGCCTCACAGCACACCTTGACCAAGGTCATTTGCCTGAGAGCCAATGTGGATTCCAGAAAGAGCGCGGAACCACCGACATGGTGTTTGCTGCAAGGCAGCTGCAAGAGAAATGTCAGGAGCAAAATGCTGATCTGTTCTCCACCTATGTCGACCTCACTAAGGCCTTCGACACCATGAGTAGAGAGGGACTGTGGAAAATCATGGCCAAGTACGGATGCCCTCGGAAATTTATTTCCTTGGTCAGCCAATTCCATGAAGGCATGCAGGCTCGAGTCCAGGACAATGGCGAAACATCTGCTCCTTTTCCTGTCACAAATGGTGTCAAGCGAGGCTGTGTCCTGGCTCCAACACTGTTCAGCCTCATGTTCTCTGCAATGCTTACTGATGCCTTCAGAGATGGCGATGTTGGAATCGGCCTAAAGTACCGAACAGATGGTGAGCTGTTTAACCTCAGAAGGCTTCAAGCAAAAACGAAGGTCATGACAGACATCATCAGAGACTTTTTGTTTGCTGATGATTGTGCCCTCAACGCTGGATCTGAAGCTGACATGCAACTCAGCTTTGACAAGTTTGCCATTGCCAGCAGGAACTTTGGCCTTACCATTAGCACGAGGAAAACTGAAGTTCTCCATCAGCCAGCCCCAGGGAAACCCCACGTTGAGCCCAACATCACAGTCAACGGTCAGAGACTCAGTGCGGTGGAGCGGTTCACATACCTTGGCAGCACACTGTCACGAAATGCGACCATCGACGATGAAGTGAACGTCAGGATTGCAAGAGCAAGCGCAACCTTTGGCAGACACTATGCAAATGTGTGGAACAGAAGAGGCATTGGTCTTGAGACCAAGCTAAAGGTCTACAGAGCAGTAGTTCTCCCCACACTACTGTACGCCTGCGAAACTTGGACAGTGTACCAACGACACGCCAAGAAGCTGAACCACTTCCACACAACATGCCTCAGGAAGCTATTGAACATCAAGTGGCAAGACAGGACCCCAGACACAGAGGTGCTTGCAAAAGCCACCCTTCCCAGCATCTTCACCATCCTGATGCAGTCCCAGCTTCGCTGGGCTGGACACGTGGCGCGCATGCCAGACCATTGGCTGCCCAAAAGGCTCTTCTATGGCGAGCTGCAACAAGGGAAAAGATCACACGGAGGTCAGAAGAAGCGCTTTAGAGATACTCTGAAAGTCTCTCTGAAAGCGTTTGATATCAACCTTGACTCCTGGGAGGAATCTGCAGTGGACCGTGACAAATGGCGCGCTGCTGTGCACAAAGGCGCCAAGTTGTGCGAGGCCAACAGGACTGCTGCAGCTGTTCAGAAGAGGCAGGCCAGAAAGTCACGGGCAAACAAGCTCCCTGACAATGATATGCCTGTCTTTGTCTGCCCCAACTGTCAGCGAACATTTCGTGCACAGATTGGACTATTCAGCCATCAGCGCATTCACAGATAGATTCATGAGCATCCCCCCACCCCACCACCACCCTCCACCCATCCCCCACCTGGATGACAACGATGGTCATCATCGATCTCAATGGACACACACCATACATACATATTTCATAATTTTATCTAACATCTGTAAAAGTGTGTGTCATCATTTATGTTTTCTTATTGCACATGTATACATTGATAAAGGATTAATTGATACAGTTGTTTACTGCCTGATGGATTGTCTCTCTCTGGGAAACAAATGGGTTTTTACTGGTGTTATACTTTCACCCACAGGGTTATCAGGGCATGGTGGATGGAGAAGACCACATTGTGGAGGCAACCTGGTCCAGCGTGTCAGGAATTTTACAACTGGTAAGTCCGCATACTATATAGCATGTCTTCAGATAGGTCCTCAATATATACTATTTAAAAGTGAGTCCTGCTCTCAATACTGCTCACCTCCATTCACCCTTGCTTTGCCACACCTTGGCTTGTTCTGTGTCTTTATCAGCATCAACAGTCCACAGTAAATGTGATTGTCATGTCAACATGAGGTCACCTTGTAGAGGAAATCCTGCATTCCTGAGTTACTTTCAGCCTGATTATACAGTCTCCTTTGTTGGTTACATTATCAGCAACATGGATTGAAGTGAACTGCTCAGAATGCTTAATTGGTGTTTTAGGAAACCACCACTAAACACCCCCATCCCCACCCCCCTCAAAAAATTAAAAAACAATTTGCTTTATTGTGGAGACAGAATGGATAATGCTTCTCTAGATTAGAGACTGTCACTACATCCCAAGTACAGTGGTCCCCATGAATCCACCAGCACCTTTGACATGACCTTGCAATGGCATGGAGCTGGGGAAGTGGAGGAGAAATCCAAACTGAAGTCACCATGGGAGCAGGGCATGAAGGATACATGAGACAGTTTTTTGTTTTATTTCATTGTGGTCAGAGAGGATGATGATAACTAAGACCAGATATGATGATATTTCTCCTTTGCAAGGGAGGATGAGCATGCCATGTCTCCCCAACACACCAATCCAGGCTGCCCAGTCTGCACCAATCCTTGGGTGGTCAGAGAGGAAGACCAAAACAATGACAGGTCTGATAACAATAACAGCAATGATGGTGATGATGTTGGAATCCATGATATAAAACTGCTGTACTAAAATAGATAAATACAATACAAAAAAGAGAGGCAAGGCCTTCAAGACTCACTTGTGATAAATTAAGTCCCCTAGCATTAATTACAGAGTAATTTCCCTTTTTTACTATCTGCACTAAAATGTTTGCAAAATAAATAAAAATTCCATGCTTAGCAAAAGAAGTTCCTGTTTGAACAAAAAATGATAATAATGACTCCTCTTGTTGTTGTGTCAGAATAAGAGGTCAAAGTGCCAAGTTTAGAGGATACAAAAAATATAAATATAATAGTAAATGCAGTTTGCATATAATTAGGCTTCTTTTTTTAATTTTTTTTGTGCCCATCCCAAAGGTGCAATATTGTTTTAAACAAGATGACTGGAAAGAACTGAATTTTTCCTATTTTTATGCCAAATTTGGTGTCAACTGACAAAGTATTTGCAGAGAAAATGTCAATGTTAAAGTTTACCACGGACACACAGACACACAGACACACGGACACACACACACAGACACACACACAGACAACTGAACACCGGGTTAAAACATAGACTCACTTTGTTTACACAAGTGAGTCAAAAAGGATAGAATAATAGAGAGAAAAAAAAAGAAAACTGCTGCACTTTCTTTCATAACATATTGATATTCCTTCATCCGCTACTACTGCCAAAGCGATAGAACTACTGACCACTTTTGATTTCACCCAGGATTTCTGACAGCCCACACATGAAAAATGACACATCTTGGATTGGCTTATGCACAGAGATGATCATAGCTGGATGGAAAACACAGTGGTGTCTCATTACCTCATCTCTGATCATTTTTTTATCAGTAAAAGTAGTCAGTGATTCCTTTTTGTGTGTGTGTAGAAGTTTGGATTGTTTCTGTTTGGACTATTATTATCACTTTATCCATTGTCTTTATTTTTACAACTAAAGATTACCTTCTTTATCTTTTATAGTACTCGTTATTTTAAAGTAAGAATGATTAAAAAATAGTATAGTTACACCAGGTGACTGAGATGTATTTGATGCAAAAACAACACTGATACATGTAACCCCATTCTGCTCTGAATTGTTTTCAAATGAAGGTTTGAAGAATTAAATTTGTTCTGTCTCAGAAACTAAAAACATCTCAATGGTTTGTATAGCCCCTTGTAGTTGGAAAGTCTTATCTTGATTTTATACATTCTAGAAAAAAAGTGAAAAGTGTAAATTCATCCATGTGTACAAACAATGATGTCATACCAATGCATAAACGTCACAGTGAAGCCCTCTCTTGGGAATGAAATTGTTTTGTGTGTGTATGTGTGTGTGCGTGTGTGTGTGTTAATCATTTACATACATGTATGAGCACATCATTTTTGCATGTATCCTGCCATGCATAGCCCAGTTAACAATGGCGGCAACTACAATTACAAAAAGAAAAAGAAAATATGATGGAGGTAGTGTGAATGCAGATGAGTACTGTTAGCACACCAACACAAAACATACAACCTCATTGAGTCAGGAGAACATTGCAGGGAGGGACGGTGATTGGCAGTGCCCGCTGCAAGGCATTTCGGGAGCGGGAGGGTCGGCTGCAGGCGGCTCTGAACCTCATTCAGAAGGGCATCACCAACCTAGTGGTTATCGGGGGGGATGGCAGCCTGACTGGTGCCAATCTCTTCCGGCAAGAATGGGCCAGTTTGCTGGAGGAGTTGGTGCAGCAAGGTGAGGGGTTTTGGTTGGTTTTTGTTGTTGGTGGTGGTGGTTTTACATTGATTCTTAAAGACATGAAGGAAAACAAGACCATTTGCTACCAAGCAACAGCTCTATTAGGCGATATACCAAACGCAATCATTTCTATAAAAAAAACCCAACATAGAATGAAACAATGTTATTGTTTCACCAAATCATCATACGTAATTGAGATCTGGGGGTGAAGTAAGTCATTTTGATAAAATCTTGACAGATTCATTTACAACCCATGCACAAAGCTCTTGTGATAAGCTTGTGAGCTGGATAAGAATCTGTTGAGATCTGATCAAAATGAAAAAGCATGAACAAGAGGATCAGTGCATTTTGCGCTAATATTAAATCTACTGTAATTACTTACAGACATGCATCCATGTGGTTCTCTGTCAAATTATCTGTGAAATTCTTGCAATAATGATGCAGGAAAATGGAGATATAGGCATTACTATGAATGACATTGAATATAAAATATTCCAGTATGCAGATGACATAGAGTTCACTTTCACAGATGACAGAAAATCATTTGAAACATGTATATTAGTACTAAGGAAACTTCTTGCCAAATCTAGATTGAATATAAATGCTAGAAAAACAAGTGCAGATTGGTAAGGATGGAAGAAAAGGTAAAAGATAAGATTCATGCAACATACTGGTATGGAATCCTCTTAAATTCAGAGTGTTTGGTATATGGTTTACTATTGACATAAAAGAAAGTGAAAACATAAACTGCAATGAAAAATTAACAGAAATAAAAATTATCCTTTTATTGATTGCATAGAAAATTGTGGACGAAGGATATTAGGAATGTACACTATTTAAAACATGGATGAAATGACAGTTTGTGGTTATTTCTTCTAAATCCTCCTGGTGACTTGCAAAAATGTGTTATTATTTCATATGGAAACAGGATAGAAGAAGTAGAAAAAAACTGCAACAAGAAGTATAAACAAGGGTGGTTTAATTTAATTCTAGATAATGTGATTGATTTGAAAATTTACTCACATTCTTTGAACCTATTTTGCCTTACAAAAATAAAAGAGACAAACCATAATTGGAAAATCACAGCATCAGAAAATTATCCTTTTATTGATTGCATAGAAAATTGTGGACGAAGGATATTAGGAATGTACAATAAAATTGTTTGGACAAATTAATTTCTCAATGCATATGATAAATTATATTATGGAACACAAATACAGAATCCTAGAGAGATGCTCACTGAATCCATTCTCTATAATGAAAGACTTAAAGTTGATAAAAGTACCCTCCGTCACAAAAACTGGATTGACAAAGGTATTTTGAAAAATGTTGGTGACTTTATTAAGGAGAATTGACAGTTCTTATCTTTCACAGAGTTCAGACAAAAATATGATTAAGCAATTGATTTTGTGGCTTTTAATGGAATAAAATTGCCAAAGATTTCAAGCAAAAATGAAAAATATCTATTATAATAGTGATAAAGGGCATTCATAATGCACTATCCCTCCTTAGCACAGGGGCCCAGAGTGTTAACAATTCAACATCAACATGGGGGAAAATGGTTACAAAAATCAGCACCACAGGGCTTTGTTATTAAGACTATAGATTGTGACACTGCAGCTGAGAAAAACTGCATTGCAAACACTTCATTCAGTCAAGAAAAAAAGAAAAGAAACATAGCTGTATTACACCATCATGTGTGAGCCTAAATGTTGCAGGAAGTGAGAAGAAAAATATTAAACAAATCAAATGAAAGAATGTTTTGTCAAATTTAAACAGATTAAAGATATAAACTTAACCCTTAGCCTGCCAAAGGATTTGACAAGTAACTGAATTCTATTTGCTGGGGAATTTTCACAAACACAGCTTGGTGTAGAAAAAAAATTATGGATAAGCTTCTAAATTTGACCATGTTTCTCCTCTCCTTCAGTCTCTCCACTGGTTGCCTGTTTCTGATCGAATAGACTATAAGCTATCCACTCTGACCTTTTCTGCAGTCAACGGATCTGGCCCCAAGTATCTTTCTGAACTCATCCATATCTATACCCCGTCTCGCCAGCTCCGTTCTTCCTCTGATACTCGACTTCTCAGGATACCTCACGTCAGAAGTAAGACCTATGGACACAGATCGTTTTCTTTTCAATCGCCAAAGACGTGGAACAAGCTCCCTGATAACCTCCGTCATTCTGATTCCCTCGCATCTTTTAAATCTCGTCTCAAAACTCACCTTTTCCCTCAGCAATAAGTTTAATTGTGGCAGGTCCACAACTACATGCATGTATATGAATGTGTATTGTGTGCGCGTGTGTTTATGTAAGTTTGTGCCTGCCTATGTGTGCGTATTTGTTAGGGTAGCTGTTAGATACACATGTATGTTAAAATGTATGTATGCAGTGTGTGTGTGTGTGCGTGCGTGCGTGCGTGCGTGTGTGTGTGCGTGCGTTCGTGCGTGTGTGTGTGTGTGGTCACATTTTGGTGTGCGTATGTAACATAGATATAATGTTTTATGTTATCAAAAGCGTTTTTGTAAAGCACCTAGAGCAGATTTCTGGATAGTGTGCTATACAAGTATCCATTATTATTATTATTATTATTATTAAATTTCTTCACTGACACAGGTAAAAGTGTATATTTTCTGAAAGAAAGAAAAAAGGATAATACAGGAAAAAAGTGTTTTGCTATAATTAAATGAATATGTGACCCACAATTTTTTTTCAAAACTAAACATTACACATACACATATATACACACGAACCAGTGCATTACATGCACATGCATGCACACACACACACACACACACACACACACACACACACACAATCTCCAAGAAAGGATTGTCTGGATCAAAATCATCAGCCCAATGTCAAACCCACTGATCTTAAAATACGAACACCACCACACCTATCCCACTGCACCTCCCCTTTCTCACCTGATCTATCCTGATTCGCTCTGCACACTGAAGTCTGATATCTTTACCACCCTTACAAGTTCATGTAGGCTTGACTGTCACACAGAGTTTGCTATGGTCTCGAATCACTTAACTCTTTTGCTAGATAAGTTGAACTATTTTCTGCTCTCTGGTTTAGTAGGAACTGTAGGCTGATATTCATCACCTTCCTCTTCCAAATAATCATCAGATTGCAGTTTATCTTCATCTTCTACAAGTATTCATTATAATTTTCATTGAGCAGTGGCTAAATCCTGTGTCATGGCGCTTAGTTTTGCTTGTACTCTGCTTGGACGAGGCATCCCTATTGTTGACATGCTCCAGTCAGCCAGTAAAATCACTTGAAAATCACATTCCTTGATGACATAAGTTTTTCCAAGTTATTATAAGGTTCAGGGGAACCTTGGCAAAGCTAAAGCAACCAATATCATAATTCCAAAACAATGTATAAGCTTTCGCAAGTCGAAGATATTTAGCTGCCATTTGAGTGCAGCTTTCATTGCAGTAGCAGGGGAGTGATTTATCCGCCATTTGAGAATGGCTTTCATGGTAGTCTAAAGGTTAAAGTTGCTTCAGATGAGAACAATCCATAGAATTTTAGCAACAAATGTAGTCCTTAAAAGATAGGAATATTGACTATGATTTTTGTAACACTGGAAAAGTGTTGATCATATGTTTTGGAAATATGTTACACAACTATTTTGGAATTGTATTCAGACTATTCATTGAAACTTATGAATTAACATTAAATGTGAGATTAATTGAAAACCATATTTTGTTTGGGTATGATGGATATGTGTGATGGATATGTCAAAATTGATGTCGTATTTGATTTTATCATTCTAGTGGCTAAATCCTGCATTTCTCACTCTTTATGGTCTGGCTTCAGATTTGCCAGCTTGGCCTTTGAGTCCAAAGGCCTCAGATCACCATTACAGCCTTAACCCTTTCATTGCCTGTAAAACATTAGCTGATGTCCTACACAAAATATTGCCGTAGTGGCTATAAGACGTCCACTGATGTCCTGCATCTATCCTGAATTTTCCTTCATTGGAGTTTCGTTCAGTGAACACAAACAGAATCAGAACAGTTAATTAAATGTATCTGGATTATAAACATGCTAATTAAGCGAGCTTGGGTCAGGTGGAGGACCCCTTTCTTCTTTATAATGTTTCACTTACTGGACTTCGTTGAGTTGGCCTGAGAAGTCAGTTGGTGTCATGTATAAAGAGCATCTGAAACTTTGTCCAACTGAGACAGAGGTCCCAGTAAACAGATTTACACAGCTTACCAGGCTGTGCAGATGTCTGGTTATAACAATGAGAGATGCATACCGGTATATTTTCTCTGATGATGGGTTTGAACTCGAATGTGATGACAATGACAGTGACAAAGCTGTAATGTTTGACACTTTGTCCAGTCCATCTATCCAGTTAGATATAAGTTTTGAGCAGGTGACAGTGACTGGCAGTAAGGGTGCAGTACTTTTGTGCAATTTGAGAAGAGGGGTGAGAGAGAGACCCATCTCCCTCATATATGTCTCCTGCAGACTGCTGATATGGGATGATCGTTCTCCAAAGAGATAAGTGTAAGCAAGATAATGATCAGCCTGATTTGATTACATTTAACTTTAAGACACTACTGATCCATAGATATGAAATAGAAAAGCACACAGCACTCCTAAATTTCAGACTAACTGAATTCTCTGCCACCTGGTGTCATTACAAAAATCAGCTCATAGGAAACCCCTGATGCTGTTTGTTTCTTTTAGGATCCTTGTTTTATTGAACAAAGCAACACATTTCAATAAATATGTATTTGCAGTGTGTTGCACATGTTGTTGGCTTTGCACAGTTATCTAGCATGTGGATTCTGATTACAATAATTGGAACACCATCACCAGCATTTATTTAGCAATGACTTAAATGTACTTGATCTTTTTCTTATACTTGTACTGATAGAAAACCTACTTAGGAAAAAAAATCACTTAATATTATTATTGTTATTATTGTTGTTGTTGTTGTTGTTGTTATTCATGCATTTATTTAGTTAGGTACTAATTTTTCTGAATGTTTATTTTTTGTACATTTTCTGTATTTTCTTTGTATTATGAAAAAAATCCATTAAAAAATGCGAAAGAAATTTTGTAGAATTGAAAAAATGAAAAAATGAAATTGAGTATAATTGAATCTGGTTCATTGATTAAAAGTGAAATTGGGTTGAATTGAATATGGTTCCTTGAGTTCAACTGAAATTGAGCTGAATTGGGTGGTTCATTCAGTTGAACTGGATCTGCTTAACAGGCAAACTTTCAGAGCAGGAGATGGTCAAATGCAGACACCTGAACATTGTGGGCATGGTGGGCTCCATTGATAATGATTTCTGTGGCACTGACATGACCATTGGCACAGACAGCGCCTTGCACCGCATCATCGAGGCTGTGGATGCCATCTCCACCACCGCCAGCAGGTGGGTGGATAGGAGTAGAGAAAGTTGGGCAGTGGGGAGGGAGTGGGGCTTTGGAAGAGAGGGATGGAATGGGGATGGGTGTGAAAGTTTTTGCAAATCTGTGTCAGATCAAAATGATCTTTACTGAGGGTGAAAGAATAAGCTTATACAGCCTTTTTACATCCTGCTCTCAGAAAAAAAAGAAAGGGAAAAAGGGGATGAAGATAAACCATTGAAGCAACACACAAGAAATTCGATCGGAAAAACACTACAAGTGCAAATAGATAAACTATTACAAGCAACATACAAGAAATTCAGTTGGAAAAATACTACAAGTGCAAATAGCAAATAGACCTACACATTGTTGTCATAAATGTGTCAGCATCATATGTCACATATGGTGCTGACACAGTTGTAACATGCTAAAGCAACATCTTTACATCATTAACTTAATTATTCAGGAAGGAAAGGAACGAGAGTGAAAATGAGAGCATATTTTCTTTGGGGCTGTTCCATTCTCAATACTGTGCATACACAAACATTTGTTTGATAATAATCACATCTGAGCAGAAGAATTTCTAAATTTTTGTTGTCAAATTTGTGTCACAGGATTAGATTTTAGCTTATTTAGATTTATAGCTGTTTTGTTCAAATGACTGATGTGTTAAGACCATGACAGGTTATTCTCTGTTGTGACCCCTAGTATTTTGTGTCATTCAACTTCTTCAGTTTTTTGCCCCTGGAAGCATAAAGATTAAAAAGAGGTATGCATTTTTTGTTGCTTCTGTCATGTGGTCACATACATACGTTTAGTTTGGTGTCATATGCTGTACTGTGTCAAACTGATGCAAACTAGGCCTTGCTCTGCTTGGCCAAATTTCGTGTAGCTGACAGTTAAAAGATGACCTGTCTTGTCCAGTCCGCTCTTAGTCAATTGAACGCCTCTAAAAGCTATAAGCGCTGAATCATTCCCTTTGGCCAAGTCTCTCCACGCCATCTTGTCAGGTTTAAGCTCTGTCTCGTCTTACGCTTTTTTTGGCTATTAAGCATATTCATTTGGCCTTATTTTGCTGCATGCAGCTTGTGTTTATTGTATTCTTACATTCTGTGTACTCATTCGACTCAGACCCCTCGAATCGTTCGTTTTTCTCTACTTCCATGTCGATCCTGTCTTTACTTTCTCTGTTGGGGATCGGATTTTCGCTGGGTGCTTAAGCGCGGGTACCATGCCTCGTATGCCATCCACTATGGCAGGAGTCATGATGCTGGGATTGAGACCCGGCAAGAGACTCACCCAGGCCCGGAGGTCATGATTCCTCCCAATAGGGACCGCGGCGATGCATCTTTAGACGCTAATTGTGGAGGCGACACTCGTACCAGTAAATGGTCATGAAGGGGACCGGGGGAAAGGGGTACGAGCGTCGCCTCCTGAGGTGTCCCAGCGCGAGGCAGGAAAAAGGGGGAGTGGCAAGTCCTCTCTTGGCAGTGGGGACTCGCGGCTAGGCATGAACTCCCAAGTGGAGGCCGCGCCCAGCCGTTACCCGGGTCCCCAGTCGGAGACGGCCCTCAGGGGCCCCATTGCTGTTTCCCCTCCTCCCTTCTCTGCCGACCCCCCTCCCCTACCACCTCCTGGGGGGGAGAAAGTTTTGGTTCCGGGGGGGGAGGGACCTCTACTTTGCCCACCCCAGGCCAAGCCACCCCAGTCCCACGGGAGGGGATTCGGGGCGCATGGCCACCTGCTCTGCTGGTCTTCCCGCTCTCCGGCCGGTCTCCCCTGCTGGGGGAGGCCTACGTGTGTCAGGCGGTTCCGGGCAGTCAGCCCGCTCGTCTTCTGGCGGGACTGACACCCAAGTCGGACCTGACCTCCCTCCGACTTGGCCAGGTTTTTCCCTTCATGGAGGTCAAGGCGCCAGTGACCCTTAGGGTTGGGGTCACAGGATGGCTGTTGCCCAGGGGTGGTTTCCCACATTCTACCCATACTGGGGCGCACCTATGGTGCACGCTGGGTTGCCGGGAGGACAAGGGTGTGCAGTAACTAGCCTGACTACTCCAAGGTATATCACACACATGTCATCTTTGTGTGATATATGATGTAGTGACTGACACAGATTTGTAGAAAGTTTGTGAATACTTAATGTGCAGAACTATGTAAAGAATGGTCTGATTCTACCAAAGTAACGGCTTGTTTAGTGAATGACATTCTCTTTGGGACAGCAAACACTTCAGATCATTCATGTAGTAAGGACAATAGCAGTGAAAGCTGTGACAGTTCTTCATGGATATGAGCAGCAATGTGGCACTGAGATACATGTGAGGCACTACTTGGTGAGTATCAGCATGATGTGCATACTCTGCTGGCAAAACACTGTCCTGCATGTGGTACGTATATGTATACATCGTGTTTGACCCCAGACTCATCTGTTTTACACCTGAAGCAGATCTCACATCAATAAAAAAAATATTTTTAAATTTTAAAAAGAAAATTCTGTACACAACAGCATATGACAGTCTTGGTGTGCTCAAATGAGCCATGTTGCCATAAGCCTCTGAAATATTTACCCTGTTTCATGATTTCTTTCTCTTCTCTAAATCCAGGAATGAAGGGAACATAAATTATGTAGCTTAGGAATCTGCAAAGAAAGGGATATATATATATATATACACCCGCACGTTCCAATATCCCGTTGCTCCCTCAGTGTAGGCATGCATACACTCACATACACTCACATCAATAAAAAAATTTTTTTTTAAATTTTTGAAAAGAATATTCTGTACACAACAGCATATGACAATCTTAGTGTGCTCTAATGAGCCATGTTGCCATAAGCCTCTGAAATATTTACCCTGTGGGGGATATGGGCGTATGTGTGTGTGCTTGTACAAGTAAGTGTTCATCTGTGTGTGTGTGTGTGTGTGTGTGTGTGTGTGTGTGTGCCGTGGAAGCTGTGATACGTAGCCTAGAAATGAGTGTGTGGAGGAGGGGGGTAGAGGAGGTGCAGGGTAATGTGTGTGTGTGTGTGTGTTGGGGCTCATGTACGTTTATGTGTATTTGACTGTGCTTTCATATCTGTGAAACTGCATGTTTGGTGCATATCTGTTATGCATATGTGGGTGTGTGTGTGAATGTGTGTCTCCATGTTTTACATTTATTTGCTAATTTATCATCATTGTTGTCTTATTTATTTATTTATTATTATTACTACCTTTTTTATATTATAATTATTTATTCATTTACTTATTTATGCACACTTATAGTTAACTTCATCAAGTTTTTTCGCCTTATACATATTATTAGTAGTGGTAGTAGTTTTTTTGTGTTTTTTGTTGTTTATCTATTATTTATTCGCCTTTTTTTTTCTCAAGGCCTGACTAAGCGCGTTGGGTTATGCTGCTGGTCAGGCATCTGCTTGGCAGATGTGGTGTAGTGTGTATGGATTTGTCCGAATGCAGTGACGCCTCCTTGAGCTACTGAAACTGAAACTGAAAGAAGGGGAAGTAATGGTTCTTAGAAAATAAGGAATGAAAGAGTGAAGCAGCCATTCACAGCGTGCTGGAATTGGATGGCAGGGAGGAAGGGCAAAATAAATTCTGGGTATGTTTGTTTCCATAGCCTTGTGGATGTTGTCTGTTTGTTTCCATAGCCTTGTGGATGTTGTCTGTTTGTTTCCATAGCCTTGTGGATGTTGTCCGGGATTACAGCATCTTTGATTCTTCCATGTATTTGATCGTCCACATGTGAAGGTGAACAAAGCACGAGCAGTTCTTTTCCCACCAGGCACTCTTTGGGATTGAACCGAAAATTCTTACAGTGGCAGTCCAAAGCTCTGACTGCTCAGCTGTCACAACTTTCTTTTTTATTTTTTTTAAAATCCTTTTTCTCATCTTGATGCAGTTCTGATTTAGTGATCAGAGGTTGAAAGCCCATTTTGGCATGGAGTTGTGTCCTTGGAAAAGGGCATTTTACTTTGATTTTCCCCACTCCATCAAGGTGTAAAGGGTACCTGACTTCACTTAAGTGGGGAAGGTTCAAGTGGCAGGAGAGGATTAGGCCTTGCCCTTCTGTGCCAAGTCCAAGACACAGTGAATATGAGTTCCCTGCCCCTGTGGCCATAAAAGGCTATGGGGTCCTTAACCTTTAACCTTAATGCAAGATCTCACCTGTGTTTATGTGCTCAGTCACCAGAGGGCCTTTGTTATGGAAGTGATGGGCCGCCACTGTGGCTATCTTGCCCTCGTTGCTGCCCTTGCCTGCGAGGCTGACTGGGTCTTCATCCCTGAGTGGCCTCCAGAGAGTGGCTGGGAGACGGTTCTCTGCAACAAACTGGCTTCTGTAAGTGCTTCTGGCTAGGTCATTTGAGTTTAACAGGCGAGGGGACATGTATAAGTGGTTCTGGATACTGTGGAAATTGTTTGTCTAGAATTGAATGTTTATTTCAGTTTGTCTTTGGAAAAGAACATTTACATTTATTTTCAATATTGTTCAGTTGTTCTAATATTTGCAACTCCAGTGCTATGGTTTATCACAGTGTATTTTGCAGTATTCCACCTGTATTGAAAGAATATATATATAAATATATATATATATATGTGTGTGTGTGTGTGTGTGTGTGTGTGTGTGTGTGTGTGTGTGTGTATGTGTCTCCAAGATAGCTGCCATTTGGTTCCTTAACTGCATTATGTATTGGGTTTTGAGTTCTTTTCAATGCTCTGAAATTGACCTAAACCTGTTCTTACTTCTTTCTGGCCTGCATTGAAAGAAGGTCAAGCAGGTATCACAAAGTCTCAGTAGGTGTGTCTTTCATTGTTCCAAGGATCAGCTTTATAGCGTCATTTTGAATTCTAACTTTCGGAGGTTGCTTTAAGAAAGTGTTAGCCCTAGTCCATAGTCATTGGCACTGAGAATGAGAGGTTCATTTAGTGGGAAGAGGTGGTTTTGTTTAATGCATTTGGCTGCCTTTAAAACTGAAAGACTTTTCTTGCATCTTAGAACACTGCTTTTAGTGTGTTTTCTGAAGATCAGCAATTGTATTCCTATGTAGCATAGACAATCAGTTTTCTCGATCTGAATTCCATTGAATGAAACAGCTGGTGGTGATTTGCATGCAGTTTTATTGTTGAGAGTGCATAGCATCATTTTGGCATTCACTGGATTAATGGAAGATCCTGTGTCTAGTTCTTTTTTGAGCGGCTTTATAAACTTTGAAGACTAGGCCATTGTCTGTAAGATTAAGCGCCAGAGCTACTCCATTGTTGTTTCAAGTCAAGTCAAGATTTTATTTCATGATGGTAAATTGAATAAGCAACAATTGCTTTTTCACATCAAGCCATCAATGGAAAAAAAATTAAGAAGAAGGGAAAATGAAGGGAACAAAAAGAAGAAGAAAAAGAAAAAGAAAAAAAAGGGGGAGAGAGAGAGAGAGAGAGAGAGAGAGAAGAAACAAGCAGATGAAGAGCAACAATAACAACAAAATGCATACACACACACACACACACACACACACACACACACACACACACACACACACACATACACACTAATATTGTGATAAAGAAATACACAATTGCATTTCCATTTCACACACACACACACACACACACACACACACACACACACACACACACACACACACACACCACTGAACACAAGCCCTTTCATGTAGACATTTTAGATGACAGGAGAGAGTAGATACCTTGTGGCTGTCCCATGGAAAGTTTAGAGATTGCAGACATCCAATCTCCAAGACATAGGATGGCGGTTCTTTCCTGAAGTGCTGCTGCTATCCATCTGGTGTGTTAAATTTACTCCATACTTTAGTAGCAGCTGCATTAAGTGAGTAAACTGGTCTTGTATCCATCTTCCAGGTAAATTGCTACTGCTAATGTTTCTTCTTTTCTTTGAAATCCTTCATTTACCTCATGCACTTGCCTGTTCTGTACCCACCTTGATTTGGAGGGAGAATGTGTCTCTGTTGAAGATCCCTTGCGAGTTATCTGGCTACTATGCATTTCCATGGTCTTTACAGCAATATTTTGCATAGTTAGAATATGATACCGGCTTTACCTGATCATCCTTCATTGGTTTTGTATTGGCTTTAAGAAGCTTTGTGTCCAATCCACTGGGACATGTCCATTATGGAAACTCTGCTTGTTTCTTCTTCTGTAAGCTTCTTCATATCTGAGTATCAAAGTTTGTCAGGGCCAGGAGCAGTATCTTTCTTGCATTTTGCTATTGCTTCATTCAGATCATCTGTTGTAATGTCATCACTGGGTTCAGTCTGCGTAAATGTTTGGTTTAATTCCTTCACTTATTTCTTCTATTCATGTGAGTTGTTTTTTTAATCACTCTGTTGTTTGAACTATTTGAGCAGAGCGGATCCTTTCTCTTCTTTTGTCTTTAGCTTGGTTCCATCAGTATCAAACGTATCTGGAGTTATTGTTTTCTCTTCCATGCGACAATAGAATTGCCAGAACTCTGTCGGTGTTGTGTCATAGCTGAGTGCCTTGCAAAACTGTTTCCATTTGTCATCTTTTGCTTCTTGTGATATGACTTTGAACTGCATTGTTTTTTCCTTTTCGTCTAATTTCTTTGTCAGGATAGGCTTTTGTTCTTTCTTTTTGCCAATGTTTGGCAGCAGCATGCTTTTCTATCCAGGTTCTATCTGTGTCAGCATTCCACCATGGTGGCTGAATAGTTTGCTTCTGGTTCAGCGCTGTTTTTTGTTTCTTCTACTTAAATTTTCGATGATGGTTGCCTCTTTGTTTACATAGTGAAATGGGTCATCAGGTTTCATACTGGGCTTATTTGATGGTTTCTGTAGACTGAAAACTACTGGAAGGTGATACTGCCTTGATGTGCTTGATGTGAGAGTGTCTCTGCATTCATTTCTTTGAATTTTGAAGATATTAGAGCGATGTCAGTCACGCTTTCTCCTTGTCTGGTTCCAAGGTGTTTTGGGGTTGTGGTTGCTAATGGGCTAAGAAGAATTCCTCCAATCATTTCTTCAAGGGCGAGTTCTTGTGGGCTGTTGTTTGCAGGTCCTATAACTTTGATGTTGCATTAAGGTCTCCACATGAAATGATAGAATCTCCAAATTCATTTTCTATTTCCTCTCAAAGGGTGCAGTCAGTTTTTGTGGTGCAGGTTCCTGGGTGATATATAGGTATTGATAAGTACAATGCTTTATGAATTCCATGGGGAATTCACAAAAGCATTGTACTCATCGGTGGATCATGGCTGGGACAAGCAGAAGACACAATCCAGCTTGTAAGCCAGCTATAAGACCTGTAAAAGAACGGGAAGAAAACCCTGAAAACCTCAAACATCTTTTCAAAGCAGTAATTTCACCCACTCTAGGAAGACATTTTCGGGAATGGCCAGAGGACAGAATACATGCAGAGGTGAAGCTACTTAGAAACAATAAAGAAGAAGATATCATATATATACAGATGGTTCACCAAAGACTAGTCTGGTTGGGGATTCACTGTAATGCAAAATGAAAAAACAAATAGTGAAGAGAATGCCATGTACAAAAACACAAGCTGCCTTACAATCGAAGTTGAAGCTGTGACACATGCTGTCCAGTGGCTATCATCTATTCGTGGACCTGAAAATCAACATGCCATGATCCTGACTGACTCAGTGAACCTTCTGCAAGAAACTGAAAGTGGAATGGGGAGCCCAGAGTGGCATGAGGCAATAATTATATGCAACTTTCAGATGCCGAAGCTTTCCTGGACATACTGCCCTGGACATTCAGGTGTTAAAACTGACTTCCTACTGGGAGATTTGTAAGTGCGCGTTCTTTTGCGTACTGGGTTATGTGTAGATTAATTTATAAATAGTTGAAAAATAACGACAAAACACAGTCTCATGAAATTTGGACACACAATTGTTGAGATATTGAATAAGGACAGCACAATGTTTCAAAACTCAAACTTCTGTGATGCTTCCTTTGCAGCAGGAAGTAAGAAAAGATAATTTTTCATGACATGAAATGTGAAGGTGGTAGAAAATGTATATCGGTGAAGTCTGTACTGTTCATGAAAAAAGTTTGATTTCCACAAAACGCACTCTGAGAATCACATTATAGTGTAAATGATGAATGAATGGAAGCCTGTACTAATTGCAAATGAACTTTCATCAGCTCGAAGGGGGCATGGTCTGTCATGCCTTGTAACTTTTGTCTGTGTGTGAGGGTGGTAGTGTATGTGGTGGAAGTGTCGGAAAAGAAACATCAAACAAAGAAACCTTCTTCTGTTTGAACAGCCAGTGGTTCATTTACATATTCACCACCAATCACCATCTCCATTCCCACTGCCTGTGTCACTTGCCACAACTACTGCCCCTCCCCCGTCCCATCTCATTCACATCAGTTTCACTGTCCAGTACACTTCGACCTCCTTCTGATGGACTAAAATAACTCTTTCTCCATGTCAAAACCATCCCTATGATCCAGTATGCTGAAAACATGACTTTTCTGTCTCTTTTGAGAACATGTTTGAGCCTAAGATGCCATTGCCACACGTGTGTTCACTCAGTCCAGGTTGGTACAAAAATAGCTTGAAACCTCATTGACGAAGATTGGCCAATACTAGTAAGTGGTGTGAGGTTACGCTATTATAAGGCAAGACAGGAGACCCATTCAGCATTGTCCATTCCCAGCTGTGTGAGGCGTGGAAATTTTTTATGTCAAAATGTGTGTAGTGGTATGTGGTAGGAATCGCTGTTGCCTGTGTGTACTTGATATGACTTTTAAGGGAAATGAGTGAGCCGACTGGCTTGCTGGTAGTGCAACAACATACGAGAAAATCTTAAATCCTTGGAAAAGTAAAAGTATATTAGCATCATCTCCAAACGAACCATGCGCAAATTTCAAAATGGAACAGGTCTTCCCATATACATAAGACTGAGCAACACACTAGACACCCTTTTATGGAATCAGAGATTGTTTCCCACCCCTCTTGCTGTAAATTGTTGGCAGTATGTGTGTGTGTGTGTGTGTGTGTGTGTGTGTGTGTTTAATTTAACGTCTTTTCACTGTTTAGTGATATTACTCGGGTACAAAAAAAAAAAGAAAAAAAAGAATAAAAGTATGTGCACTTAGGAGGTGAGGTGTTGGGTACATGAGAAGAGGTGGTGGGATGACTATAATGAGTAGTGGAAAACGAAGAGCTACAAAGAACTGTAGTGACTAACAGTGAATTATAACATGAATTACAACAGTGAATTAAACATCTACATAACAGTAAAAAAAAAAAAGCATGCTAATGATAACAAAAACGTGATCAGTCAACTGGACTTTGAATCAAACATTCAGAAATTTTTTGAAGTAATGAATAATTATTCAAAACATCTCCTAAGGACGAATATGTGTTTGGTGGAAACTGGTCAGCTAGTTTTTGAAAGAACAGTTGTCATGTTTTTGGACACTGGACAAGTATGTGGTAGACATTGACTTCTTTTCCGCACAGACACTGTATATTTTTGCAAAATTTAGTTTGTAGGGCATTCAAATGGAATTGATGAATTAAACTTCTAACTGGTGTTGACTGGGAGACAGATAAATCATTTCAGTAAGCCTTGGGGTTGCTTGCCGTAACTGTCTTCATACAGTGATGCTAATACTGGCAGTCTAAATCTTTTAGCCTATGTTTGTCGATCACTTGATACTTTTTCTATACACCCATAACATTCTTCTAGATCTAAGGGAATCCTGAGGAGGATTGAGCCTTCTCTGTTTAGTGCTGCCTTTCTGGCAGCCTGATCTGCCCTCTCATTTGCAAAAATTCCACAGTGAGAAGGCACCCAAATGAAAGTTACATGGATGCCTTTGATCGATAATTGATGTACAGTGTGTTTTATTTCTATGATCATCACAAGGCGTGATTTTTGATTTGCAGATCTAAGTGCATTTAATGCCAATTTTGAGTCTACACAAAGTAGGATTTGACTATCCTTTTTATGAAAATCCAGAATGTAGTTTATGGCCATAAGTATGGCGACGATCTCAGCAGAAAAGATAGAAAGATATTTGCCCAGGTGCTACATTTTCCCATGGTTCAATTCCAGTATCACAAAAGCTGCTCCCGCTGTGCCATCATCAAGAACCAAACCATCTGTATAGATTTTAAGATGATTTCTATAGTCATTTTCTATATAAGAGCATTCGGAGCTCTTTAGTATATTCGTGTGTGTGTGTGTGTGCACTTATGTTTCATGAGAGCTTTGTATATGTGTGTGTGTGTGTGTGTGTGTGTGTGTGTGTGTGTGTGTGTGTGTGTGTGTGTTTTATGGGTATTGTGGGAGCTGCAGAATACAGAAATGTGTATATGGATGTAAGTGTGTGTGTGCGTGTGAATGTACATGTGTGTGTGTGTGTTTGTGTGCACATGCGTGCGTACTTGTGTATGTGTGTGTGTGTGTGTGTGAACTACAATATGTAGGAATGTGTGTGTGTATGCATGTGTGTGTGTGTGTGTGGGGGGGGTGGTTGTGGGGGGTGAGGGTGTGTATGTATCTGTTGTGAGTGTGTGTTTGTGTGTCTGCGTGTTTGTGAGTATGCATTTTCATGATTGTGTTAATCACAGCTAATGTGTGTGCCTGTGTGGGTGCACACAGTTGCGTTTCACTGAGCGTGGCCCATGTTCCTTCATGTTTTTATTTCAATCTTTTGCCTTCTGCTTATCTTACTCTGCGCAGCATTTAAATGTACTTACCTTTCATCTTTATCAGAGTAGGGTGAAATATAAGAAGGAACAGTTCCTATTTAAAGTCACACATTTAGAGATATGTAACATACACATATACAGACAGCTTTTATCAGGTACATTTTTCCTTAAATCACACACAAGTGCTTGCACATGAAAGGAACGAAGGCATTGTCAGGTCTGGACACTGGTGATGGACAGACTGGACCACCCTCCCCCTGTGCCAACCAGTCTGTTGGGGTTTGAATCCCTGACCTCCAGTTTGCAAGTCTGACACTGCTGTGACCACTTTGCTGTTGGACATGCCAGTCCATGCACAGGCACCTGTTCCTTTGGGTTTTTTTTATAGCAGATGTGTAGCATACATGGATCAGTGCACACCCTGCAACGCCTCCTCGAAACTGAAACTGTTGTTTTGTGTCCAGGAACGTAAGCTGGGTCAGCGTCTGAACATCATTCTTGTGGCAGAGGGCGCTATCGACCGTGATGGCAGTGTCATCAATGCAGAGCGTGTGAAGAATGTGAGTCGCGTTCATTTTCTGCAGGATTTGTGAGAGAATATTTTATGTACAAGTCCCCACATTTATTCTTACTTTACACACAAATACACACATGCACACAGTTGCACACACACTTTTCTGCACAGATACGTAATCATTTGAATGTACACACACTTATGTGCACATGATCGCACACATGCATGTGCACACACACACACACACATACATATCCCGTGTGAGGATAATTAACACATGATGTTGCTCTTGGACATAAACATGCATTTTGAAACAGAGAGACATGGAAATGAACATGCATTTTGAAACAGAGAGACATGGACATAAACATGCATTTTGAAACAGAGAGACATGGACATAAACATGCATTTTGAAACAGAGAGACATGGAAATGAACATGCATTTTGAAACTGAGAGACATGGAAATGAACATGCATTTTGAAACTGAGAGACATGGAAATGAACATGCATTTTGAAACTGAGAGACATGGACATAAACATGCATTTTGAAACAGAGAGACATGGAAATGAACATGCATTTTGAAACAGAGAGACATGGAAATGAACATGCATTTTGAAACAGAGAGACACGCAGATACATGCACACATGCATTGTATGCATCAATGTGCACACTTGTATACATATTTTAATACACATACACATTCATTTAGATGTGGCACGTAACACACATGCACACACACACACACACACACACACACACACACACACACACACACACATTCATTTACACACTTCATGTCTTTTTTGCCGTGGCATTTATGAAGATGATGCATAACAATTAAAAACAAAAGTATGAAGGCCATAAATCAATGATGAATGTTTCAGAAAATTAATTTTTTTTATAACTGGCAAGAATTTAGCAAGTGATCTTTTCTTGACAGATATGAAATCAGAAATCGTTATCAGATCATATTAGTTTTGTTGGTGTACTTTCTTATATACTATCTGCCAGTTCCAAATGCAGATCCAAAATAATTTGTGTGTATGTGTATATGTGTTTGTGTGTGTGAATGTGTCACTGATTGCTGAGGCATCAGTTTTATTGTGTGCGTTCTGTAAATTGCACTGCACTGACTTTATTACTGAGTAGTATCTTCATACTTACTGACTCTTTTTGTTTTGATTCAGACACATTTTGACTTCGCATTGAAAATAATATGTCATTAAAAGATTACCCATATGCACACTTTTTTCTGTATATTATTGTTTGATAGTCGTAATGATAGTGATACTCCTCAATTGTTACAAAATAACAATGCAGACTTGATGTGTCTGTCAAAAAACGAAAATGTCATCTGTGATCATTTGTTTGACTAGACTTGAAGCTTTTGACATAGAATAAACTGTTGAGTTGAAGAGGTGGAAAAAAAGCTTTGTTAGGCACTGTGAAACTGTGGCAATCATTGAAGTCTGGCCTTTAAACCCACCTCTTACCAAGATAGCATCCCTCATCTGCCTCTTCCTTGTTTTCAGTTTTTGACTCACTTGTGTAAACAAAGTGAGTCTATGTTTTTACCCAGTGTTCAGTTGTCTCTGTAAGTATGTGTCTGTGTGTCCATGGTAAACTTTAACATTGCCATTTTCTCTGCAAATACTTTGTCATTTGGCACCAAATTTTGCATAAAAATAGGAAAAATTCAGTTCTTCCCAGTCATCTTGTTTAAAACAATATTGCACCTCTGGGATGGGCACAAAAAAAAAGAAAAAAAAAAAGAAGCCAAATTATATGCAAACCGAATTTACTGTTATATTTATTATTTTTTTTATTCTCTAAACTTTGCACTTTGATCGGATATTCTGACACAACAAGAGCAGTCATTTTTATCATTTTTTGTTCAAACAGGAACTTCTTTTGCTAAGCATGGATGTCATATTTCTGGTGTATGTCTTTGCTGCAGATAGTAAAAAAGGGAAATTAATCTGTAATTAATGCTAGGGGGTTAATTTGCTTTAAACTGATCTTTCTCATCTTAAACATTACATTTTGAAATTATACTCAATACATAAAAAGCTTGTGTGTTTTACTTTCAGTGTACAGGGCTTTCACTAAGTTCATTTGCCCAACTGGTCTTTTTCGGAAAATACTAAAATCAATACTACGAGTGGACTTTATAGATCTATTGGCTGAGCCCTGAAGGTCATGGGCAAAAATCAGTTGCATACACATATTTATACATATTCAAAGTGTGTGCTCATATTCTTCACGAATGCGAACGACGCCATTTTGTTTCAAGTTGTTGGCCTGCCCATTCAATCCTATATTCAATTGAGAATACTCGATAACATGTGATGGAAAGTTGGAGAAGGAGACCATTCAATATTTATTCAGAGAAAGATTTGTGAATGCCTCATCACTTACTGGATTATGCCCCAAACTGCAATAAAAATATCAACAAAATCAGTCGGAATTCACAGTTAAAAATAATAAACCATGAGAGTTAATACCCTTGAATTGATGAAACATAAAAATTTCCAGTCTTGACTTTTCTCAAAATTAAGTCCTTTTCACTTCATGCGACGTTTAGAAGTACTTGTACTTGGCTCTACATGCTATTAGTTTAACAAAATACACAATTTTTATATCAACTTTAAAACTATAAAACTAGAATGAACATAAAAGAGAAATTGAATTGACTGTGTCGTACATTCCCGGCGGGTGTAACTAAACTTGTACATCTATCTAGATCCAGAGAAAACAGCTAAATGTTGCAGTGTGATTGCAGTGATAGCCACGTCTCCTTTACTCCTTTACCGCGGACTTAAAAAGAATTTTTAATTGCCCTTAAAGATTTTTTGAATGCCCAAGATACACCAGAATAATATGATTTAAACAGTGTTCTCACTGCGAATACCGTAATCGATTTATCGCCCTTTAAAAAAGCATGTTTGAATGTTAAATTTTTTAACGTCAGTTAAGGAGCCACGTTAGTGTATTGGGTAAGACAGTTTCTTCTCACCTGAACACGCAGGGTTTGAATCTGCCATCAGGACTTTTTTTTTCCTTTTTTTTTTTTTTAACCCAAAGCTTTATAATAACAAATACAGAACACATTTTAACGATTAGATTTTTAAATTTTTTTAAAGTGCATAACAAGTGAGTCTTGAAGGCCTTGCCTCTCTTGTTCAGTTTGGAGTTATTCATGCATGTGACTAACAGGTGTGAAAGTGCTTTGATTTGTCTCTGCATAAGGTTTAGCACTATATAAATACTAATTATTATCATTATTATTCCTACTTTTACTGTGAAATATGTTATAAATCTGTAATTGTAGCATACCCTCTTAGTGATGACACTTGATTCTGAAGGTGTTCAGTGGATATATATATATATATATATGTGTGTGTGTGTGTGTGTGTGTGTGTGTGTGTGTGTGTGTATGTGTGTGTGTGTGTGTGTGTATGTGTGTGTGTGTAAGGCAGCCTGACAACCCCAGTGTTGTAATGCCTTTGTGGAATAGTATGTTGTTTTGGAGGAAGGTGCTCAGTGGACTTATTTATGTGTTGGTGTGTGATAGCCTCAGTGTCATTGTGCATTGTGTTTAATAATTGCTCATGAAGAAGAGTTCATCTCAGAAGATCTACACCTATAATTGTTATTTCCTTGCAGGAGTTGTTTGTCTTCATAGTGCTCCATCTGTTTTTACTTGCTGATTTTCAGGTAGTTTACCTGAGTAGTTCTGCGTCTGTGCTGGAAGTAGTTTATTTGGAAGTGGCCCGTCTTGTTTCAAGATTGTTGTTCGGAGGTGTGTTTATCCCAGCAGGAGCTCCCTCTAATCTCATTGGTTGATATAGCTTTGTCTAGATTGAGGCTATAGCAGATGCCCTACTCTACATCCCCCTTTCTGAGGCTAAAAGAAAAGAACATTGAGATTCACAACACAGCACATCGCCACTGTTCCAGTCTCACTTTACCTGTTCAGTTCCAGAGAATTTTGTGTGCTGTACCCTTGCCAGGTAATTTGGAGGATTTAAGGATAATAAATTTCTAAATATTCTAGCACAAAAAGTATACTAGATACAAACTCTGTTTATATCGCTGGGCTGAGCTTTAGCATTATTGGATCGTTCCAGAGAAGACAGAGGACTTGGCCTTAAACACAAGTCTGTCAGTCCGGTATTTGGTGGCATTGAAGTCCTTGTGGATGTGAAAACTGAACTTCAGCCAACACCGTTCCATTCTGTGACACTCTTGCTTTCCTGGAGTGAGCTGATTGGCGACAGTAATGTACCACGGGCACAGGGATTGACTTGTGATTTGACAGCACTCAGCTGTGTTGTATGTGTCCAGGGCATTTTGAAGACACTGGTCTTGCTGGTGGGCTGTGGGTGGCAGGAGTGAAGAGCTGAGTGATGACTGGAGGTTGTTCCTGAAGGTGGTGAGGTTGATGGCAGCTAGTCTCCTTTTCCACATACCTGGACTGGGTGGTAGGCCTCAAACAGAGGTGGGGCACCACACAGTAGTGGTCAGATGGGAAGCTGTCTGAAGGAGACCCTCGTCCTGACAGTGCACTGCCCAGTCCCTTGTATCTCACACACACACGCACGGACTCACATGCACATGCCTGTGCCCAAGAGCCATCACTGTATGCAACTTTGTAGGATTGACGTCATCCCTTCTTATGCATGCTTACAGTCAGCCAGTGCTGCTGCAGTACCCCCAATGCCTGCAGTGTTTAGATCTGGGATCTACAGCTGAAATACCAAAGATTCTTTCATTCACATTATGTTCATGGAATGAATTTTTGTGACAGTGTGTGTTTGTGTGTGCACAGGTGTGCATAGTCATGGATTAAAGGAAAGGAGGGAGAGGAGGGTGGCGTTGATGTCAAAGTAACAACTAAATCTGTCTCTCTCTTTCACTTTCACACTGGACTGGCACCTCTCTCGCTCTCTTTCTCTTTCTCTCTTTCTCACGCAAATGTGTGCACATACACATGCACACTCACACACACACACACACACACACACACACTCACTCACTCACTCAGACACACATGCAGATCTAACCATTTCACTTACACATGTAATCGGGTCTAATCTCTCCTCCCCTTCTCTCTCCCATTTGCACGCGTGCATGCATCTCACACACACACACACACACTGGTAATCCTATTGTTGGGAAACATTCACAACAAATACATTGTTCATCAGTTCTCTTTCTGACAGTCTCAAAGATTTTACAGATAAAATTAGCATACTATGTTTCTTTCTGACAAGTTCTTGACCATAAAGACATCACAGGGTGAAGATTTTGAGAATCAAGATGTTCCCAAGGCTGAATTTTATACGGCAAAAAGTAAAAATACTTCAGCTGAAGAAGAATCTGACTTTGGTTTTCCCATGGGTCAGGACAGCACAGAGGCATTGATAGTGATCAACAAGTGTCAAGAGGGACCTTGCCACAACGCTGACCTAAGACACAGTTTATTGTAGAAATGCAAGAAAGTTACCTTAGCTTATCTGAAGAAATTAATGTCTGAATACAGTAGAAGAACTTGCAGTTGTACAATAGAAGAAAGAAAAGAAGAAAAAAAGAAGGATTCAAAATTTCAAAAGAAAGGTGTTGTTTTGTTTTGCATGTGATAATGTAGATACCAAGAGTGTTCCTCTCAGTTTCCAATATATTCTTCTCTGTTGCTGAAAATATTTCTCTTAAGTCTGTTCTGGGGTTTGAGAAGAATGCTTCAGGTTTGTTTTGTGTCTGGTGTTTTCTTTTCAGGAGATTAAGAGTTTGCTAGTTTAAATATAATAAAGGCTGCAGTTTGATTAAGAGTTTGCTAGTTTAAATATAATAAAGGCTGCAGTTTCAGATGAGTGCTGCCCCTGACCCCCACTATCTCACCCCCACCCCCCACCAGGATTTCTAATTTTGATTCTGAAAGGTTGGCAGCTATGATTTACTTAATTAACTGTTTATTATAAATATGATTTGTGAACAGCTGCTGACAACGGAGCTGAAGTACGACACCCGTGTGACAGTGCTTGGCCATGTTCAGAGAGGAGGGAGTCCTTCTGCTTTCGACAGGATATTGGTATGGGTGGATTTTTTGTTTTCTCCTTCATTTTTATTTTGTGATAATATGTCCACTGGAACTGACTAAAACCTTACTAAGAAATTAAATTTATTGTCAATATTATTAACAGATTTGTGGAATAGTCTTGTCAGTTAATGTAGCATGGATATGTACACATGCACATATGCATTCACCGTGCACACACTCACTTGCTCTTTCTCTCAAATAGGCTTTATTCCTTGTTTCCATCATTTGAATACAAAGAACCAGACTAACGTGGTTCATGTGTGAGAAGTATTATAGGTTCTGTTGTCAGACATGACCCTTTATTTGGCCTGCACTGTTGGCTGTTCTTGTCAAGTATGTATACACATAGGTACGCATCAATATGCATGCGCACACCTGCACATGCACATACGCTTTCTGTCATACAGACGTTCCTCATTTCTGTCTTTTCCATTATTTGAAAACAAAGAAAGCAGATTGGATTTTTCCTGACATGGTCCATGTGTCAGAAATGTGGTACATGTTTAGTTTGTCCAGTGTATGGTGCACTGTGTGCTGACAGGGGTCAAGGATGGGGGCAGAGGCAGTGCTAGCCTTGATGGATGCCACCCCTGAGACACCCGCCTGTGTGGTGTCGCTTGAGGGGAACCAGACCGTGCGTGTGCCCCTTATGGAGTGCGTCAATAGGGTCAGTGTCACATATTTTGTCCTCTGTTGTTTTGGTGGACACTAGAGGTTGTGTGTGTGTGTGTGTGTGTGTGTGTGTGGCAGAGAGAGAACATGAAGGTGTGTATGTATGTGTTTGTGTGTGCTTGTGTGAGTGTGTGTGTATGAGTGTGCGTGTAAAAAAATCGAAGTCAAAATCAGAATTTTATTTCATGATGGAACATTGAATAAGCAGCAGCTGCTTTTTTACATCAAGCCATCTGAACCAAAAAAACAGAAGAAAACAGAAAGTAAACCTGAAAGAAAAAAGACCTATACAAATACAAACAAAACATATACCTGCATTTTTCATTTGCTAAAAAAAAAAAAGCAAACACACATGATCGTGCACGATTACTTCATCTCACCCCATTTTACAAGCATGTTTCCCCATATAACACAAGTACTCTTCCAACGCAAGCATGCACAAAACATTACTCAAATAATAAAATGTTGTGCAGACACATACATGCATTTAGCTTTCTGGGCATTTAAAGACATGTCATATCATTTAATTGTGTCCAGTCATTTAGTTTATGAATACTAAATTACTGTCTTGACATTCACCTGTTAGTTTGCATGCATCTGAATTGCTTGAATGAATGCATGTGTCATCTGCAAACACTTCGCCTTTAAATTTCATGGAACAAGGAAAGAAGTTGACATTATCGTAGAATGAGATTTCCCCTAAAATGGATCCCTGTGTTACTCAGTGTTAGATAAATGTAAGTGCAGAAGTTTGATTATTACCTGTTACTGTTTCCTGTCGGAAAGAAAAGATTGGATGCAATGAATTAATTCTGGTGTTAATTCATAAACTTCTGATTTACGCAGTAACAAGGAATGATTGATTGCATCAAGGCTTTTTTTCAAAATCTGTAAAAAGAAGACTTGTTAATTTATTTCCTCCAGGTAGGTTCCAGGTTCAAAAGGGGTGAGAGGGTTCTGTGATCCTAGATCTTCCGTGTTGTAACCTGTATTCCTGTAACAAAAAGCAAAAATCACTTTTTTTCAGCTGATAGAAATGTGCACCCAAAAATAATGCACACACTCACAAACGCGCGCGCACACACACACACACACACACACACACAGAGACACAACCTGGTATGCAAGGGGAAAACACACACACACACACTCACACACATACACACACGCACGCACACACACACACATGCACGCACACACGCAGGCACGCACGCACGCATGCATGCACGCACGCACATACAGTCTGTCATGTGAAAAATGCATAAATCATGAACACACACAATTATAACCAGCGCAGCATCGTTCATACAATTGCTTAGTTTGTCTTGAATTCTCATAGTGAAGCACTTGCTCGTGCGCAAGCAGAAACTGGGCCAGTCTGCTAGATCCAGCATGTGATGTGTTGAAGCAGAATTATATGTTTATATGTTATTGACTGTCAAATGATCAATAATACAAATAAGAAATAAGCTGACAAATAATTTCCATTGACCAGTTTTCATCATTTGTGTATCAAAACGGTAATATTTTTAGTTTACTAAGATCAAATGAAGAAAACGAAACACTCACGTATGGTGTCGTCTGCTGTGGTCTAGAATCAAGGAAGGGAGACAGAGTACTGGTATGTATCACTGTCAGACAAGGTATCCTGTATCTCCCAGGTCTCTTTATAGGAGCTGTTGAAGGCTTGGTTTTCCAAGAAAGAGTCATTTGAAGTCATATTGCAGGAAAAATTGGTGAGCACTTGCTGGGTCAAATGTCAAAATTCAAGATGGCGTCGGAAGTAGATGTCGGCAGACCAAGATCGTCAGTGCTCCATACATTTTTGCTAAAAAACTGTGAAAGTAATATACCTAAAACATCAGTTCAATGTTCACCAGCACAGTCTGTGAGTGAAGTGGTGTGTATTGTGTTTGTCTAAATAACATCTGTGTGGAGAACGAAAAAGAAATTTCATAGGAAAGGAGTTTTTCAGTGCTTGAGCCATCATGGTGGTGGCAATGCCGGCCCCGCCAGTAGCCCCAGTTTATGTTACAGCGTGTGCACTGCCAGACTAAGAGTCGCTGTCTACAGTCTACGATGTATGTGTAGCTGCGGAAGCGGTTTGTGGGCGTGAGACAATCCGTGGTGCTCAGCGTGCACGTGGTCTGTGGCGGATTTATCCGAAAACTAATGAAACCAGAGACAAGCTCTTGTTGGAGGGGTTCTTGTTCAGGGGAGCACGTGTCTCTCTCCTGGACAAAAATCCTTTCATTATCAGAGACCAGACTGATGAGAAACCAACCACCAAACTGTGGATAAACAATGTACCTCTCAGTGTGGACAACAAAGACATTGAAGCCGCACTGCAGAAGCTAGGAGTGGAGATCAGATCCTTACTTTGAAATGAGCTAGTGAGGAACCCCGATGGACGGCTGACATGTTTCGAGACTGGCCGCAGGCTTGTGTTCATCTCTGTGCCGAGCACACCTCTGCGACCAGTCTCAGAACTTGGTGTGTTCACCGTGGCTCTCTACCCGTAAGGAGCAAAAACAAAAACTAGTAAAATGTAGCAAGTGTTTACAGGACGGACATCTGGCAGCAAACTGTGAGGGAGAGGTGGTGTGCAGGGGATGTTTGCAACAGGGACACAAAATGTGTGACTGCCCCTCTGTTGAGCCCCCTGCTACAGAGGAGGAGGGAGCAGCAGCAGAGCAGTTTGAAGAAACCAACGAGCACAAGGAAGTGGGTGAGGAAATGTCCAATGCTCAGAGCGGCACCGCACCAACACACTGTGTGCAGCCGCTGGCGCACGCCAGCGATGCGGCAAAGAAAATTAAGGAAACCAGCCACACAAAGCCTGCTCACAGCACAGCGAACAGCGCCGGAAAAAAGAGGGAAAGGAGCGAGTCTCCCCCTACCACAAGTCAAAGTCTTCCAGATAACAAAAAGCCCGCTGTCCTGACGCAGCCAGAACACAATGGAGAGGCAGAGGCGGAAAGCGTGTCGGAGGAGGGGGGTAACACTTGACACATGTTCTCTCCCAACCAGCCTGACCACTCCCTCGCGACCTTTGGCTTTGATTAATGGACTTGATTAACGATTGACGATTATAATTTACGCGTCAGAAAGTTGAAAAATTGATACCACCTTTTCAAATATGACTAATGATATATGCATTGGTACTCTAAATGTTTGAGGGCTTAGAAATGACCTGAAAAGGAAAGTAGTATTTGGCTTCCTCAGAAAACAAAAGTTAGACATTGCATGTTTGCAGGAAACATATGTGACAGATGATATATTGTCCCAAATTAATGCGCAGTGGTCTGGAAGTGTATTCTGTATTGTAGGTACTAATAGAAGCAATTGACTTGTAATTCTCATTTCCAGCCATAAACAGATTCATGCAGAACTCATTGAAGCAACAGAGAGAATATTGTTAATAAGAATTGTACACGGCAACAAATCATCTGTCATAGCTAATTGCTACACACCCAATACAACCGTTGACAAAATATCATTCATTAACCAACTCGGCAACTTGTTACATAAGCAAGACTACGACCACCTGTGGGTTCTGGGTGATTTTAACAGAACAATACATACTCTAGACAACATAGCCGGCAAGCCTCACTCACAACGAGAAAAAGAAGCCCTTCTAGAAATGTTATCCTCTTTTGACTTGGAAGATACTTGGAGGTCTGTCCATCCAGATGCCAAAGAATACACTTGGTCAAGATCTGCTCCTTTTACAGCTAGAAGAATTGATTATATTTTCAGCGACACTACCTCCATTACACTTGTGAAGAAAGCAGACATTGAATTATTCCCTCACTCAGACCATAAACTTGTGAAAGCGATATTTAGTCCAAACAAGTTTCAAAGAGGTCCAGGATATTGGAAATTTAACAACTCACTCCTGTCTCAGGAACGGTTTCTAGAAGAAACAAGCACATTTATAGATTCGCATTTTTCACAATCTCAAGAAGGAAACCCACAAAAGACCTGGGAAATGTTTAAGGTTAGATACAAGTCATTTTGCATGAGCTATTAAAAAAACCACCAAAAATCGATTTCCTAATAAACACGCCAAAATCAAAATGCTAAACGAAATAGAACAAAAACTACATCAGAACATTCATGATAAAGATATGTTATTGAAAGCTGGGCAACTAAGAAAAGAAATAGAACTACAAGAATTAAACGAAGCAAGAGGTGCTCAGATCCACACCAAATGGATAGAAGATAGTGAAAAAAACACAAAATATTTTCTCCGCCTTGAAAAGATAAATGGAGCTGCGAACATTATAACATCTCTACGCATAGACGAAAACATGACAGACAATTCACAGACAATATTGAACCAGATTGAGAAATTTTACACAAGAAGGACATATCCATAGGAAGAGGAAGACATATAAAAGACCATTTCCTGAGTAATGAAGATTATCCAGTACTTACAGAAGAAGAAAAAGATCAATGTGACAGAGAAATAACTTTGGACGAGCTGACACTAGCCCTTACTAATTTAAACAAAGACACTGCATCCGGTAGTGATGGCTGGACACCAGCATTCTACAAAACATTCTGGGACAAATTAAAAATGCCATTCCATCGTTGTATTACAGATGCACTTAAGAAAGGTGAACTACCTTCTTCAGTGAAAAAAGGAATCATAACTTTAATTCACAAAGGCAATGACTTGGACAGAAATAACCTCGCAAATTATAGACCAATTGCTCTTACAAACACAGACTACAAGATATTTACGAAAGCGCTGGCCATGAGACTCCAAATGTAATCAAATCAGTTGTAAATGAAGATCAAGTAGGTTTCATAAAAGGTAGAAACATCGCAGTCCATTTGAGATTTTTCGATGATCTCACAAAATACCTGAACACAACCAATCAACCAGGGACTCTCATTGCCCTTGATTTCTCCAAGGCTTTTGATACATTATCCAAAAAAATGTATCATCGAAGCCTTAGATATTTTTAACTTTGGCCCAAGGTTCACAAATTGTTTTGCGACCATAATGAACAAGACACTAAGCTGTGTTCATAATGGTGGATGGGTGGCTGATTGGTTTCTAACAGAAAGAGGGATCAGACAGGGATGCCCCCTCAGCCCACTTCTTTTTGTACTTGCAGTAGAAATACTGGCGATCGAATTAGAAGTAATAAAGATATTCAAGGGATTGACCTAACTCTGCTCGACGATGTGTGCAACCATAGCAACAACTCTAAAATAAAACAGTTTGCAGATGATACAACATTAACCCTTAAAGGTGAACAAGATATTCAAATAGCTACAGATATTGTAACGCAGTTCGAGGAGTATTCAGGCCTGAAGTTAAATAAAAATAATCTGAGGGCATGTGGCTAGGGTCAAGAAAACATGAAACAGGTGAAATAAATGGCATTCCCATGGGATCTGACAGACTGAAACTTCTGGGGATATATTTCTCAGCAGAAATGGAAATTTCGGAAATCAAAGAAAACTGGAAATCCAGAGTTGAAAAAATAACTAAGGTGATAAAACAATGGAATGGGAACACAGAAACCCGTCTCTGTATGGTAAAGTTATTCTGGCAAAAACTTTTCTACTGTCACAATTCTCTCACGTCCTACAGGTAGTGTCTGTACCAGTTAAAGTTCTGAACACCATTAACACATTAATGTACAGATTTTTTGGGAAAAAAAAGTTTAATAATGAAAAAGCATTTGAAGAAATAAAAAGAGGCGTTCTCAGCCTCGACAAAGAAGATGGTAGTTTAAACATGATCAACATCGAACACCAGCAGCAAATGTTCTTGGTGAAATGGGCAGCCAGACTCCTTAAAGAGACAAAATCTGACTGGAGCATTCTGGCAAGATACAACATGTCCCCCTTTCAAGATAGTCATAGCAGTTTCAAGTGTGAAATTATAAAAAAACTGGAAAAAGTGGTCAGTCTTTTGGAGAGATGTAATAAAAACAGTGGCCATCTTTAATGAAGACATCTCATCTCATCTATCCCTTGACCCGTGGGTGGGTCGTTGGGGCACCATGGATGACTGCCTGGTCAGCTCGCGCCACCTGCCTCGGTCCTCAGCGGCCCTTTGAGTTGTGGCAAATGGCAGGCCCGTCCACCCTTTGATGTTGTCCTCCCACCGCTTTCTCTGTCTGCCTCTCTTCCTCCTTCCTTGTACGGTACCCTGCAGGATGGTCTTGGCTAGGCCGTCTGATCGTGTGACGTGTCCATACCAGCGGAGCTTGCGTTCCTTCACTGTGGTTAGCAGGTCTTTGAATGGGCCAGTGGCGTTTTGGACTCTTCTTTTCACTTCCTCATTTGTGATGTGGTCTTTGTATGTAATGTTAAGGATCTTGCGGAAGCATCTCATTTCCAGGGCCTGGATTCTTCTCTGGAGTTCTGCAGTGAGGGTCCAGGATTCGCAAGCGTATAGAAATACTGAAGACAGACTGATAGAAAACATAAAAATAGAACCGTTACAGAATAACAGAAATATAAAATACAAAGAAAATGCGCTACACTTTCCCAAATGGAGTAAAGGCAGCATCCGTGTCATGCAGGATCTTTGGCAGCACAGAAATATAATGACGTATGAAGAAATAGTGTGTAAATTAGGCGCTGACCCTGGCCTTCTTTTTGAATACAATGCCATAATAAACTCAATCCCACAAACATGGAAACTCCATCTAGCTAATGATGTCCACAACGATGAAAATCCAAACGACATTGCAACAAAAGAGGGGAACCTCAATACCTTGTCAAATAAACAAATCAGGAAAACATTCACCTGAAAACAAAACCATGAAATATGTGCTGCTCAGTTTTGGAAACGTAAGCTAGACATGAATGTAAGCGACTACTTCAAATTAGCATAGGAATGTACGAAAGAATCACGACTGAGGTTACTTCACTTCATATTCATACACAATATTTACCCAACGAATATTCTGCTTGCCAAAATGGGTGTAACGGACACAAATAGATGTAACTGGTGCCAAGAAACCGATATTGAAGATGCCTTTTACTCCTGCCCCAAACTTTCCTCCTTTTGGAAACATGTGAAACAACTCATTCTCACACGCTACGATACGCTGATTCCCATGGATAAAAAAGTAGCTCTGTTTGGTACAACAAAAATGGACATTCCAACTGATGAAAAACGAAAGGAAATCAATACGATATTGTTAATAGCAAAACTGTCCATCTCCAAATTTAAATACAGCAAGTGCAAAAATCTTGACCTTATCTTTGAATCAGAGCTCAGCCTACGTAACCTATGATCAGTATCTGTTAAGATACCAGAACACTGAGTCAGGCCCACAAAAAATCCTGAGGGTAGTATTCAGTGTGCACATACATATTATTGTAGTCAGGTCAGGTCATTAGATCTGCTACTGGTAACCTGTAATCCAGTACAACCTGTTCAGGGTCGGGTTGCCGACGACTAAACCGGCACTCCCACCACTCCCTTCTGGGACTGGAGAGGCGGGTGGCTAGACACCCTTATGGAGATCCATAAAAGGGCGTCGGCTCAGGAGAGCCACCGACGGCCATCTAGCTCCACCGTGCTGTGTGCATGCCACACGCAGTTGGCCCCCGGGGTGTGTCTACCCATGTATGCGAAGTCTGGATCCGGCAGAATCTGCGGAAGAAACCTATCGGTTCAACGGAGAGGAAGGCGGTTGCAGCAACGCACTGTGGAGTGCAGAGAGCAAGATGAGACACCGAAAGGATATCTTGGTCATCCACTGCATCCGTGCTCATCCTCCAGTCGTCTCGACTTAGTCTTGCCACTGGAAATTGGTGGACCCGGACGAGAGAGTGAGGTCGACGTTGCGCAACTCCTCTTCACTTTAAACAAACTCATCGCGCAAGTCATCAGTCATCCTAAATGACCTTTCATCCTTCATCATTTCATCACCCCCAAGTCCTGTGGCGACAGGCGAGCGACGAAACGACAGGTGTGGGTACACTGGCAGTCGCAGCCGCAGACCTGCACACAGGCGGCTCAGGCCATAGGGTCGTTCTTCGTCGACAGGAGCAGCGATGGAGCTCGGCAGCCATCTGAGCGTCTGAGCAGCCCTCTTTAGGAATGCACTGCTCACCTCCCTGGCATGAGGAAGGGGCTAGAAAAGGTGCCCTAAAAATTGCCTGCTCCATATCACCCTGGCCAGCATACCGCGGCTGGCGGGGACCCTACATCAGCGGTCGAAACAAAGAGAAAGAAAAGAAAAAAAACAAGGATCGTTCCTCTCACCATTGGTGCTTGGAACATAAGGACTCTCCTGGACAGAGATAACGCGGACAGACCCCAAAGGAGAACAGCACTAGTTGCATCCGAACTCGCCAGATACAATATCGACATCGCAGCCTTGAGTGAGACTCGGCTTGCAGGCGAAGGCGAGCTCTGTGAACGGGGATCTGGTTACACCTTCTTCTGGAGTGGACGAGGAAGCGAAGAGCGACGTGAGGCTGGTGTTGGTTTTGCAGTAAAAACAGCACTTGTCAGCAAGCTAGCTGGAATCCCAAAGGGAGTCAACGATAGGCTTATGACCATGAAACTCCCACTGGCATCTGGCCAGAAGCACCTCACCATTGTCAGTGCCTACGCCCCAACCATGACCAACCCGGATGAAGTGAAGGCGAAGTTCTACGAGGACCTTCACTCTGTCATTTCTGCCATCCCTAAAGCAGACAAGCTCATCATTCTTGGGGACTTCAATGCTAGAGTTGGCTCTGACTACATCTCCTGGGATGGAGTGATTGGAAAGCACGGTGTGGGCCACTGCAACCCAAATGGATTGCTTTTGCTTCAGACCTGTGCAGAGCACGAACTGCTGATAACCAACACAGTTTTCTGCCTCCCTACCCGTAACAGGACGTCATGGATGCACCCTCGCTCAAAGCATTGGCATCTCATCGATTATGTCATCGTCAGGAAAAGGGATAGGCAAGATGTACGTGTAACAAAGACCATGTGCGGCGCCGAGTGTTGGACAGACCATCGCCTTGTAGTCTCGAAGCTGAATATTCGAATCCAACCCAAGAGACGCCCCCAAGGCCAGAAGGCTCCAAAACGGCTCAACATCGCTAAGCTGAAAAACATCACCATCAAACAGTCCTTTGTGGAGCTGCTGGAAGATCGTCTGGAATCCGCCTCTCTGGACAACCATAACGTGGAGTCTGACTGGAGGACCCTGCGTGAGCTGATCTATAGTACAGCTTCAGAGACCCTGGGACCCATGACCAGAAAGCACAAAGACTGGTTTGATGAAAACTGTGATGAAATCAAGCAGCTTCTGGATGAGAAACGCCGTCTGCATCAAGCCTACCTGAGCAACCCAAAGTCCACATCAAAAAAGGATGCGTACAATGCCATCCGCAGGACTGTTCAGCAAAAGTTACGCCAGATGCAGGATAAGTGGCTGAGTGACAAAGCTGATGAGATCCAGGGATATGCTGACAGGCACGATATGAAGAGGTTCTATGATGCCTTAAAAGAAGTCTACGGCCCCACATCCTCAGGATCATCCCCCCTCCTCAGTGCAGATGGGAATACCTTGATCACCGAGAAGGAGAACATTCTCGAACGATGGGCTGAGCACTTCAACAGTGTCTTAAATCGCCCTTCCTCCATAAATGATGAAGCCATAGACCGTCTCCCACAAGTCCCCACCAACGAAGCACTGGACGATCCACCAACACTTCTTGAGACCCAGAAAGCAATCCGTCTGCTATCCAGTGGCAAAGCACCTGGTTCAGACTCCATACCAGCAGAGGTCTACAAGGATGGAGGCACTGTGCTGACTGAGAAGCTTCATCAGCTGTACTCACTCATGTGGAAAGAAGAGACGATCCCCCAGGATTTCAAAGATGCATCTATCATTCACTTGTACAAGCGAAAGGGGAACCGGCAAGCCTGTGATAACCATCGGGGCATTTCCTTGCTCTCCATCGCAGGCAAGATACTTGCCAGGATCCTACTAAACCGCCTCACAGCACACCTTGACCAAGGTCATTTGCCTGAGAGCCAGTGTGGATTCCGGAAAGAGCGCGGAACCACCGACATGGTGTTTGCTGCAAGGCAGCTGCAAGAGAAATGTCAGGAGCAAAATGCTGATCTGTTCTCCACCTATGTCGACCTCACTAAGGCCTTCGACACTGTGAGTAGAGAGGGACTGTGGAAGATCATGGCCAAGTACGGATGCCCTCGGAAATTTATTTCCTTGGTCAGCCAATTCCATGAAGGCATGCAGGCTCGAGTCCAGGACAATGGCGAAACATCTGCTCCTTTTGCTGTCACAAATGGTGTCAAGCAAGGCTGCGTCCTGGCTCCAACGCTGTTCAGCCTCATGTTCTCTGCAATGCTTACTGATGCCTTCAGAGATGGCGATGTTGGAATCAGCCTAAAGTACCGAACAGATGGCAAGCTGTTTAACCTCAGAAGGCTTCAAGCAAAAACGAAGGTCATGACAGACATCATCAGAGACTTTTTGTTTGCTGATGACTGTGCCCTCAACACTGGATCTGAAGCTGACATGCAACTCAGCGTCGACAAGTTTGCCACTGCCAGCAGGAATTTCGGCCTTACCATCAGCACGAGGAAAACTGAAGTTCTCCATCAGCCAGCCCCAGGGAAACCCTACGTTGAGCCCAACATCACAGTCAACGGTCAGAGACTCAGTGCGGTGGAGCGGTTCACATACCTTGGCAGCACACTGTCACGAAATGCGACCATCGACGATGAAGTGAATGTCAGGATTGCAAGAGCAAGTGCAACTTTTGGTAGACTCAATGCTAATGTCTGGAACAGAAGAGGCATTAGTCTTGAGACCAAGCTAAAGGTCTACAGAGCAGTAGTTCTCCCCACACTACTGTACGGCTGCGAAACTTGGACAGTGTACCAACGACATGCCAAGAAGCTGAACCACTTCCACACAACATGCCTCAGGAAGCTACTGAACATCAAGTGGCAAGACAGGACCCCAGACACAGAGGTGCTCGCAAAAGCCACCCTTCCCAGCATCTTCACCATCCTGATGCAGTCCCAGCTTCGCTGGGCTGGACATGTGGCGTGCATGCCAGACCATCGGCTGCCCAAAAGGCTCTTCTATGGCGAGCTGCAACAAGGGAAGAGATCACACGGAGGTCAGAAGAAGCGCTTCAGAGATACTCTGAAAGTCTCTCTGAAAGCGTTTGATATCAACCCTGACTCCTGGGAGGAATCTGCAGTGGACCGTAACAAATGGCGCGCTGCTGTGCACAAAGGCGCCAAGTTGTGCGAGGCCAACAGGACTGCTGCAGCTGTTCAGAAGAGGCAGGCCAGAAAGTCACGGGCAAACAAGCTCCCTGACAATGATATGCCTGTCTTTGTCTGCCCCAACTGTCAGCGAACATTTCGTGCGCAGATTGGACTATTCAGCCATCTGCGCACTCACAGATAGATTCATGAGCATCCTTCCCCCCACCCCACCACCACCCTCCCCCCATCCCCCAGCTGGATGACAACGATGGTCATCATCGATCTCGATGGACACACCACCACCACCACTTAGGTGTAGAGCTTGTGGAGAGGGAGGGGACTGAGTGAGTAAAGGAGACAGAGAGAGAGTGAGAGGGTGTGTGTGTGTATGTATACCATGCTTCTCTTTCAGGGAATATGATTTTGTGTGAAGCCATCATGTATGTGTAATATATGTTGCATGGTCTTGTAAGTGTTTGAACATGCCATTGGGAAGACAACAGATTAAAAATATGAGAAAAAAAATGAAAAAAAGAAAGAAAAAGGAGAAAAATGATGATGGACGGAACAAAAAAAAAAAAAAAAAAAAAAAAAAAAAGATAAAAAAGACAAAAAGATAAAACAAAAAAAATAGAAAGAACCTTCCAGGGATGCTGAAACTATCCTGCTTAAAATTAAAAAAAAAGATGGCGTCAGAAGCAAAAGCATGTGGTGATCTTCTCCTTTCGTGTAGATTCAGGACAATAATTTTTTTGGGGGGGATACTTTTTTTCATGATAAATGCGTCTGTCAAAGATTTTTTTTAGTGAACGTTTGCTTTTATGAACAAAAAGGTGTATTTATGTTTGATCATTTCCGAAAAGTCTCTATCGATCACCAGTGATCGAAAATCAAGGGAAAAAACTGCACAGAGTTAAGATCACTCCTGGCCTCGGACTGATGCTTTGTCTGCTCTAGGTATTGGTTTCCAATAATTGTTTAAAAGTTTCCTGGGCCATCTATATATTGTCATTTTTTAACACATGGTAACAGTAAAAAAACAGTGAACTAAAATACATGTAAATTCATTTTTTCTGGACTGGTTTCATAGTCTTTTAAGTAGATTTTTGATGATCAGTTGTCACTGCCTAAATCTCTTTGCCAGTCAAACATTTTGTGATCAGTAATCAGAATGGTAGTTACTCTGTCCCATATTGTTGATGTCTGTTGCAGATAAAGTCATATCCCCGTTGATAAGTGAAGGGTTGTTTTGCTGTGTGATCATACGGCTGGACTGGGTGGTGTGTCCAGAGAATGATGTGTTCTTTGAGTAGCCATTTCTGTAGGGCCTTCTGTTGTGATAACAGGGTAGGTAGGCCTAATTGCGAACGATCTAGTCAAAGCTACCTTGCTCTGTGTGTTGCAACGTGGTCTGTTGTCCCATCTGTTTGTACTGCTGTCGCCCATCATGTAGTTGTTGTGTCTTGCTGCGTCTCTCAAGTAGTGCCTTGAATCTGTGTATTCCATGGGTCTCTCATGATAGTTTTTTGTTGGTCTTTTCCAGTACTTTTGACAAAATTTCTTTTTTGGCCTTTCCCAGAACATGTGGTCTATGTACTGGCCAATGTTTGCTGCCAGCAAGCTTGCTCCTTTTCTGTTGGGATGGATATCGTCTTGCAGATGCACATGTTTTCATGACCAAGGAACAAGATGTTTGTGTTGTCATGCAGTCTGGCGTAAATTAAGGCATTCAGCAAGTTGGCTTTGTGTGTGACTTCTGCTTTTGTTTCTGTCACTTTGCTGATTATGATCTTAGAATTCGGGTAGTTTTCTTGTAGTTTGGAGACAGTTGTGACAAGTTTGGTTGCCACTGTTTCTGCACTTTTCTTCTTCAGATCATTAATACCAGAGTGCAGAAGTACAGCATCTGGTGACGTTTCACTGATGATGTCTTTTGTGCAGTAACTAGTGTTGTACGCTTTTTACTTCTGTATTTCCAAGCCTTAGGATCGCCCAAGACTGATGTCATCAACTTTCCTAAGGACGGAATCATGATAAATGATGATTTGTGGGAGCTGGTGTTGGCCTTGTTCTTTCTCTTCATGAGAAACATCATCTTCTTTCTCAGTATTAGTTGCCTTACTTTCAGAGTCACTACTTGAAATAATTTCACTGATGTCACAGCTCACATCTTCTCTTTCAGTGTTGTTCTTTGTCTCATTTGTTTTTCTTTTGTGTTTAGGATATTTGGTGTGGTGTTGGTTTTTATTTTGAATTTTTTGTTTTGTTGTTTTTGGTTCTTTGTTTTGTAACAATTAGAATCACAGGCTTCAGCAGCTGGACTTGTAGCTGTGATGTTGCCTTTGGAGGCAAGTGATGTCTTTCTGTCCTTGCTGGTAGTTGTTGAAGGAGTTGAGGGGTCTGTGGCAGTCATGAGAACTGACTTTTTGTTGAAATCCGTGTGTCGCCAGTAAGGGGCAGAGCTGTCACTTGGTGATGATATAATGTGCTCGCCTTTGTCTTTGTAGGAAGGTGGTATAGTAGAGTCCTTTTTGTTTTTAGATGTCTTGGAAGATCTTGGTGTGGTCTTTCTACCAAATAGCAATTTCACCAATGACCTCAGTAATGATGGTACCTTTTCATTTTCTACCGATGTCTGAGTGGAAACACCTTTTGTAGTACTAGGACTTTCTTTGTCACAAGGATGTCCACTTTTGTTTTTGCCATTAGATCCGGTGTTTCTGAGACTGTCCATAATCTGAGCAACTGGCACTTGATTTTGTTGGGGGTGTTGCAGGTCCGCCATTGATGTTACCAAGTTTTGAATAGATGATTCCAGGTTTTGAAGAACTCAAGTCGTTTGGTGTTGCGATTTCAGTATCTGTTCCAGAATAGTTAGGTCAACAATTCTTATGTGATTTTTCGCAGTGTCATTGTTCTGTGTTTGACATGTTTCTTTCAGTTCTTATTGCATGTTGTCAGCTACTGTTTCATTGCAAAATATTTCGCTGCATGTTTTGCAGGTGAATTTTCTCTGTGACTGTTTGAATATATGCATATTTGGTATACTGGAAGTTTGGTACACAAATAGTGAATATTATTTTAACAGTCTGAACATTTTAACTTTTTTCTTCCTTTTTTGCATTGCCACAGATAAAAATGTTATTTTTGTTTGGTTCAGAATTTTGTCTTTCCTCTTGATCACTGTTAATTGTGTTGTCTTCCTTGTTTGATTGATTGACATATTCTTTGTGGTGTACACCGATATCATAAATTGGTGGGTTCTCATGGCTGGCTTGTCTCTTTGCCGTCAGGGTTTCTTCGATCATGTCGTAGGTCTTGTGTGTTGCCCTGGATGATCTTGATGCACCATTCCAATGCTTGAAAATGCCAGTCTTCCATCCATTGCTGACTGCATACAGTTTCTGGGTTTTGGTGTTCCTTTTCCTTGATGCCATCTTCTCTTTTTCTTTTTCCTTTTGTTTTGTAGTTTTCTTGTAAGTCAGTTCAGGTCGATTTTTTTTTTCCTTTAGAACTGAGGAATTTCAGTGCATGTCAGCATTTCAACTACAACTGTTAGGCAGGGGGGTGAAGAGATGTAGGACGTGTGTGTGTGTCTGTGCGTGTGTTGTGTGTGTGTGTGTGTGTGTTGTGTGTGTGTGTGTGTGTGTGTGTGTGTGTGTTGTGTGTGTGTGTGTGTGTGTGTGTGTGTGAGAGAGAGACAGGTAGGGAGGGGGAGAGGAGGTGTGTGTGTGTATGTGTGTCTATGTGTTTGTGTGTGTGTGTGTGTGTGTGTGTGTGTGAGAGAGAGAGAGAGAGAGAGAGAGAGGGGTAGGGAGGGGGAGAGGAGGTGTGTATGTGTGTGTGTGTGTGTGAGAGAGAGAGGTAGGGAGGGGGAGAGGAGGTGTGTATGTGTGTGTGAGAGAGAGAGGTAGGGAGGGGGAGAGGAGGTATGTGTGTGTATGTGTGTGTCTGTGTGTGTGTGTGAGAGAGAGAGAGGTACGGGGGGGAGAGGAGGTATGTGTGTGTATGTGTATGTCTATGTGTTTGTGTGTGTGTGTGTGTGTGTGAGAGAGAGGTAGGGAGGGGGAGAGGAGGTATGTGTGTGTATGTGTGTGTCTGTGTGTGTGTGTGTGTGTGTGTGTGAGAGAGAGAGAGGTACGGGGGGGAGAGGAGGTATGTGTGTGTATGTGTGTGTCTATATGTTTGTGTGTGTGTGTGTGTGTGTGTGAGAGAGAGGTAGGGAGGGGGAGAGGAGGTATGTGTGTGTATGTGTGTGTCTGTGTGTGTGTGTGTGTGTGTGAGAGAGAGAGAGGTACGGGGGGGGGGAGAGGAGGTATGTGTGTGTATGTGTGTGTCTATGTGTTTGTGTGTGTGTGTGTGTGTGTGTGTGTGTGAGAGAGAGAGAGAGAGAGAGGTAGGAAGGGGGGAGAGGAGGTGTGTGTGTGTATGTGTGTATGTGTGTGTGTGTGTGTGTGTGTGTGTGTGTGAGAGAGAGAGAGAGAGAGAGAGAGGTAGGGAGGGGGAGAGGAGGTGTGTGTATATGTGTGTGTCTATGTGTGTGTGTGTGTGTGTGTGTGAGAGAGAGAGAGAGGTAGGGAGGAGGAGAGGAGGTGTGTGTGTGTATGTGTGTGTCTGTGAGGCAAGGAGAGGAGATGAAGGGTGTATGTGTGAGAGAGGGAGGTAAAGAGGGAGAGAGGGTGTGTGTGTGTGTGTGCACGTGTGTGCACTGAGGGGGTGTGTTCTCTGCTTATGATGATAATGATAATATGAAAATACACTTACATAGGGCTTTTAACTCACTCTGGACGAAAGGCCTGGATTGGGGTGCTGCTGTTTACAACCGTTTCAGATGAAGGGCCCTGATCAGGGCCTTAGATAATTCTGACTTTTGGAGTGGCACCTAATTTCCCTAATGAGTTATGAGGTAAGAAGGGGGGGAAGCTGGTGATGCCACTGGTCACTCTGGTGTTGAGGCCTGCTGGGTGGAGTGTGCCAAGGCGGGCAATTAAGTGGGACTCCATGTGTTTTCTGTATGTTCTGTTGAGTTGCTTCTACCATATAGCTGCAGTCTTGACATGGATGACACTGTGGTGGGCGCTGTTGAAATGTTGACCCATGGGGTCATTATACTTCAGCCTAACTGATCGCAGGTGTTTTGTAAAGTGGTCATTTAAGGTGCGGCCAGTTTCTCCCACATATAATTTGCCCACAGGGTGCAAGTGAGGATGTATACTATATTTGTGGGTCTGCAGTTGAGTGTAGAGTTGACCGAAAACTTCCCCACTGGACCAGTGAATGTTCTGGAAGAGTTGATGAAGGGACAGGTTTTGCTTTTCGAGTTATTGCAGGGGTTAGAGCCATGTGGTGTGGGGATTAGGGTCCTGGGCAGGGATGATGGAACCAGTTGGTTCTTAAGGTTCTGATCCTTCCTGAAAGCATCGAGAGGCAGCTTTGGAAAAATGGTACTAAGTTCAGTGTTATGTTGTAGGAGGTTGAAATTTGTTAGGAGGACATTGCGTACGGCTAAGTTGTGTGGGTGAATGGGAAGGACTGCCACTGGATGATCTTCAGAGTATGTCACCTTGTGCGTCAGGGCTTCACTGCAAGGAATCATAGGTAGATTTATGTTTTGTCCCATACTAACTTGTTATCTTACTGATCAGTTTTGAAGTTTTCAGTTAATAATTTCTAACATTTGTTTTTTGCGATTTTATTTTTTACCCATACAAATGGGTCGACATGCACAAGTGTGCACACATGAACACAAACACACACACACACGTGCACACTCAGACAAGGCAAACCAAAAACACATTGGCAGTTCCAGACCTATAGCACTCATTTCTCATGTCTGTAAGTTGCTAGAAAAAATAATGTTATACAGACAAGTATACTACTGTGAAAAGAATAATGTCATCCCTGTTAATCAAGCAGGTTTAAAAAAAAGAAGATCCACAACTGATCACTTAGTGAAATTAACCACTCAGGTTAAGCACCAGTTTGCGAGACGAAAATGTTTGCTTGCAACTTTTTTCGACATTACTAAAGCCTATGACCAAGTGTGGCATTCACGTCTAATGTTAAAACTGAAGACGATTGGATTATCGGGACATATGTGTAACTTTATAAAAGACTTCTTAGAAAACAGAAAAATTCAGGCTAAAATAGGGAATACGTATTCATCTACACGAACATTGCAGACAGGTATTCCTCAGGGCTCTGTAATTGTTCCAATATTGTTCAACATTCTAATGAATGATCTACCAAAAAAACTAACAAAGAATGTTGTAATGGTTCAATACGCTGACGATATATGCATGTGGATGAAAGTTACAATGAAAAAGAATACACCTGCCTGATATATGAATTACACAACAAGAGAGGCAAGGCCTTCAAGACTCACTTGTGATACACTTAAAAAAAAAAAAAAAAAATCTAATCGTTAAAATGTGTTCTGTATTTGTTATTATAAAGCTTCGGGGAAAAAAAAAGAAAAAAGAAAAAGAAAAAAATGTCCTGAAGGCAGATTCAAACCCCGTGTGTTTAGGTGAGAAGAAACTGTCTTACCCAATACACTATCATGGCTCCTTAACTGACGTTCGAAAATTTAACATTTAAACATGCTTTTTTAAGGGCGATAAATCGATTGCGGTATTCACAGTGAGAACGCTGTTTAAATCATATTATTCTGGTGTATCTTGGGCATTCAAAAAATCTTTAAGGGCAATTAAAACTTCTTTTTAAGTCCGCAGTAAAGGAGACGTGGCTATCACCGCAATCACACTGCAACATTTAGCCGTTTTCTCTGGATCTAGATAGATGTGCAAGTTAAGTTACACCTGCCGGAATGGACGACATGGTTGATTCAATTTCTCTTTTATGTTCATTCTAGTTTTGTAGTCAAAAAAGCTATATCAAAATGAATTAAACACAGTAGCAAATTATATGAGTGAGAATGGTCTGCAAATATCAACCGAAAAACACACTTGATGCTTTTTAATAATAGATCAAGTCCATCAACATTGCCTTCCTTTAAAATTTACGATAACACCCTGGAGTATAAAAAAGTAGTTAAATCCCTTGGAGTGCACCTTACATAAAAATTAACTTGGAATTATCATATCGATTACATTTAACAAAGGCCAGGAAAACATTAAACTTCTTGAAAAAAGTATGCAAACAACCATGGAGCCAGGATATATTCACTCTACTACACCTTTGCACATCACTTGTTCGGTCAAAACTTATTTTGGTGTTACATATACTTACCATGTCAAACTGATGCAAACTAGGCCTAGCGGTTTGCTCTGCTTGGCCAAATTTCGCGTGGCTAACAGTGAAAAGACAAGCTGTCTTGCCCGGTCTGCTCTTAGCCAATCAAACGCCTCTAAAAGCTATAAGCGCTGAATTATTCCTTTGGCCAAGGCTCTCCACGCCATCTTGTCAGGTTTACGTTCTGTCTCGTCTTACGCTTTCTTTGGCTATTAAGCGTATTCCGTATTCATTTGGCCTTATTTTGCTGCATGCGGCTTGTGTTTATTGTATTCTTACATTCTGTGTACTCAATTTGACTCGGCCCCCTCGATTTGTTCGTTTTTTTCTACCTCTAAGTCGATCCTGTCTTTCCTTTCTCTGTTGGGGTTTGGATTTTCGCTGGGTGCCTAAGCGCAGGTACCATGCTGTTATATTTTTGCTTAATATTTCAAAACCTACCAGAACCAAAAAATCTGTTACTTGTCGCAACCTGAAATCATCAACATTAACACTTTTTCTTCTCAAGCTGCTGAACGCCTTTCCAAAATTTCTTCCCTTTCCGATGTATCCACACATTACAACACTGTCCTCTCTCAACTGCTGGATGAACATGCACCCCCCCACTACCCGCATGCTCCCTGACAGACCCTCCGCCCCATGGTACACACAAGACATTCGACTTGCAAAACGCAAACGTCGCTAACTGGAAAGACGATGGTGATCAACAAAACTGCAAGTCCACAATCAAATATTCCGAAAACAAATAAAGTCAAACATATGATCTCATCAGCAAAAACAAACTTCTTTTCTTCTCAAGTTCTCGATGCCACATCCACCAAATCTCTTTACTCTGTCATGTCAAATCTTCTCGGAACTGCAAAAAGGACTCCTCTTCCTTCTACCTACACTTTATCTGAACTCCCCAATGTCTTCTCTTTCTTTTTCGACAAAGTCCAAAATATTCGTACCATCTTAGACCAAATGTCTTTCCAACCTGTTCATCTTGATCCTCAATTCAGCAGCACTCCTCTCCATTCCTTTAATCCATTGACTGAAACAGAAGTTCATAAAATCCTAAAAGAAATGACAGTAAAATCCTGTGAGCTCGATCCTATACCAGCCTCGGTCTTTTCCCAATGTGTCTCACATCTTCTCCCCACAATCACTAATATTGTCAACTCATCCCTTTTCACTGGAATGTTTCCATCCACTTTCAAAACTTCAATTGTCCGGCCTCTTCTGAAGAAACCCAACCTTGACGCAAACATTTTGAAAAACTATCGACCAGTTTCTAATCTTCCATTCATGTCCAAACTCCTTGAAAAAGCTGTCCTCAAGCAGCTTAACAACCACCTTGTTTCAACAATCTCATCCACCCATTTCAGTCTGCCTGTCGCGCTGACCATAGCACCGAAACCACTCTCCTCCCACATTCTGAACAATCTACTGATAGCGTCCGACTCAGGAAAAATTTCCCTTCTCACTCTTCTCAACTTGTCAGCCGCCTTTGATACGATAGACCATTCAATCCTTCTTTCCCGTCTTCATTTTACATTTGGTATCACGGCACTGTTCTAAACTGGTTCAAATCTTATCTCACTGATCGATTCCAGTCTGTCATTGTTATCATTTCCAATTCTGAACCCGTTAAAATCGAACATGGAGTCCCACAGGGATCTGTTTTAGGCCCAGTGCTCTTCACAGTGTACACTGCTCCTCTCGCTGAAATTATCAACCGCCATAATATCAGTCATCATTCTTATGCTGATGGACACTCAACTCCAGAAGAGTGATACCCTGAAAAATTGTTGTCGCTCTTGCAAGAAACATCCAACTGCATCCTGGACATTCAAAACTGGATGACTTGAAATAAGTTACAATTGAACGCGGACAAACTGAAGCAATGAATAGGAACTAAACAAAACTGTCTTCCATCACAATTGACACAATCAAACTTGGCAGTACATCCATCCCTCTTTCCACGTCAGTCAGGATCCTTGGTGTTGTCCTTGACAATAACGCTGTCCATGCAAAAATTTATCAGTCAGACATGTCAGTCCTGCTACTGTCAACTGCGACGCATCAGTGCCGTCCGGAAATATCAGTCCACTGACGCTACATCTAGACTTGTCGTTTCTCTCATTCTCTCTCGCCTTGACTACTGTAACTCTCTTTTGTCTGGTATGCTGCTTCATCCATTCAGTCCCTTCAGTGCATACAAAACTCTGCTGCCCGACTCGTCCTCAGAAGAAAAGATCTGAGCACATCACTCCTCTTTTGCAACATCTCACTGGCTCCCTGTCTCACGCCGATAAAGTACAAGATCAGCACTCTATGTTATAGATGCATTCACAGAACTGCCCCTTCCTATCTCTGCGGCTGCCTTCACCTCTACACTCCATGGTCGCTCACTACGATCGGCCTCGGATCCACTCTGTTTACGCATACCCAGATTCAAACACTCGACTGTTGGCCGCCGTTCATTTCTCTGTTTCTGGACCTTGCGATTGGAATGAATCCTTTTCGCTTCGTCAAGTCTCCACACGCAGCTCTTTTAAGTTTGGGCCCTTTAAAAAACCCCTCTCTTCCCAAAAACCCCCCCCTTTCCCTGCCCCCCTTTTGTTTTTAAGTTTCTAAACAGTATTGGGTTTATGCAGGGTTGTGAATGAGGGTGCAAAAGCGGCTTTGTTTTTTCTCTGCACAGCCCAAACCCTTATAAATACCTTTTTAAATTATTATTGTTATTCTTTTTAAATTTTTCCAAATTCCCTAGGGCGGGAATCGTGATTTTGGGGATCGGGACGGGCCCAAAAACTCTCCTGGGCCCTGGAGCTCATTGATTCCTCCCAAAAAACGGCCGGGGCTGGGGCTTTTTTAGACCCCTGTCGCAGAGGCCCACTCATACCGTAAAAGGTTTCATGAAGGGGGCCCGGGGGGAAAAAGGGCGAGCGTCGCCCCCCAAAATGTCCCGCACGGGAAGGAGAGGGGGGAAAGTGGCAAGTCCCCCTTTTGGGCGGGGGGAAGGACTCCGGCGGGGGTGCAAACCTCCCAAGGGGGGCTCCCCCCCGGGCCGTTCCCCCGGGATTTCCCCCCTGGGAGCCCGGCCCCTCGGGGGCCCCATTGTGTTCCTCCCCCCTTCCTCTTTTTGCCCCCCCCCCCTCCCCACCCCCCCTCCTGGGGGGAGAAAATTTTGGTTCCCGGGGGGGTGGACCTCTACTTTCCCCACCCCGGGGCCAAACCCAAACCCCGTCTTTTCCAGGGGGGGGGTTTTCGGGGTGCTGGCCCCCTCCCTTTTGAGGTTTTCCCCGCTACCCGGGGCCAGTTCCCTGTGGGGGGGGCCCCGCGGTTGTCAGGCGGTTCCGGCAGTCAGCCCGCTGGTCATCGGGCGGGGCCCTGACCCCCCAAGTGGAAACCTTTACCCCCCGCCGATTTGGGGCCAGGTTTTTCCCTTCATGGAGGTCAAGGCCCCAAAAGGTGACCCTTGGGGTTGGGGTCAAAAAGTGGCGGGTTCCCCCCCGGGGGTTTTTAAACCCCCATTTACTGGGGCGCCCCTTTTGGGTGCATGCGGTTTTCCCAGGGGACCAGGGCCCAAACCCCTTGGCCCGCCCCCACCGGACCTAATCACCCACTTCACAGGGTGACACACAACCCCGACAAGGGGAACGTTTTCCCTTTGGTTTTCGGTGGGGGTCTACCCCCTCGACCAATATTCCCCACTTTCCCCCAAAAATCGGTCCTCTGTAAACCCCAAAGGGGTTCCCCAAAGTCACAAGGCCCCCTTTTCGGGGCCGACGGCAGCCGGGGGGGCCCCCGCTCCCCCGGGGGGAGCCGGGAAAGTTCCCACCTCCCCACCCCTGGGTTTTCCAACAGGGAGTGATGGGTGTTTTTCCCCTCTCCGCACTCATGGGTCCCCCTGGGTCCGGGACGCCCTCTCTGAGAAGGTGTGGCACCCCCCACCCCAAAGCATGGTTGGCCCTATGGTCCACACCCCCCACCTTTTTCAGGCGTCAAGGCCCAACCCTGCGGCCAGGTCCCCGCTGGGGAATCGCCCCAAAGCTTTTTCCCCGGCGGGGAAAGGGTACAGGACCCCCCAGCGGGTACCATCCATTGGGGATGGCACCCAGCGGGGGATGGACTGCGAAGAAAGGGGAAACCCCCGTTTTTCGGTGAGGACGAACAAGCAAATAAACCCAACTTCACCCCATCCCGGGGGGGACAGTTTGAGTTTGGGCGCCCCCCTAGGGGCCCAAAACCTAAACCCAAATTGGGAAATTTTGGGCCGAGCCCCAAAAACTGCCCTCCCCAATAGGGTCAGGGCATGCCGAACCCTCCCCAGGCATTTTGTTCCCTTTTCCCCCCTCCTTAGGCCATGGGGACTCAAACCTCCAAAACCCACCGAAACGACTCAGAGTGCCAGAAAGGGGCGCAGGAAGGGCTTAATAAGCCACCCCGCACTGTCAGGGCTCCCCCCCATCCCTCCCCCGGGAAAGGGAGTCCCTCTCTGCCCCAGGCGTTTTTTTTCCCCCGGGCAATTTCCCTTTAAAGATTCCCCCAAGGGGGGGGTGTGGTCCGGGACACACAGGAAACCCCGCCTACAGGGAACAAGCCCTCCCCGGGGGAAAGGTGTTGGGCCCCACAGCACACCACCTTTTTCCCCCTTTACTACCCTTTTCCCCTTTTAAAAAGTTAGCCCGTGGGAAGGTTTTCCCTGCCCCCTGCCTCCTCGAGGGTTTCCCCTGGGGTTATACTTCTTCCAGTTCCTCCACGGGCGATTGAGCTGTGGAACGCGTTTGGTTCCCCGGGGCCGGGGTCCTTTTCCCCTGTCCCGCCCGGCCTCTTCACCAAACCAAGAGTTAAACCCCTTTTTCAACAGGGTAGCATCTTTGGGCTCAAAAGGCCCGTGCAGGGCACAGTCCCGCCTTCACTTCCAAATTTCTGGCTAGCGGGCATGATTTCCTTTTCGCCCCAAAAATTCCAGTAAGGAGGGGGGGGCCCTGCGGGCCATCCCCGCACAGCGCACTCCCCCCTTTGGGCCCCCAAAGTGCCCATTTTGTCAGCCCCGGGCAGAGACAAACAGGGGGGGTTTGGGCCCCAATTTTAAACCTAAAAATCCCAGGTGGCCAGGGTTCAAACCTTGAAAAGACCGGGCCCCAGGGCCCCCCCCATAACCACACCACCTAAAATCAAAGCGGCATGTGCAGAAACAACGGCAGAGGGAAAAACCACCCCATGCCGTCCAACCTACCGGGCCCCCCCCCAAAAACCAAAAGGGAAGCACCCTCAATGGGTGGGCCCCATTCGAAAACCCCCCCCGTCGTTCCGCCTTCCAAGTAGGGAAAAATTTTTCCCCGTATGCACATCAGTGGGCGGCTCTGGGGGTCCAAAACGAATGGGTTGTAACGGTGCAGGTCAGGGGACATGCTGCCCTTTGGGGGGGGACCCCCCCTTTCCCCCTAGATCCCCTCCCTTTATTTCCCCAATCGTGGAGCGGAGAGCGTCCCTTTGAGAAAAAGATTTTGCCCCCTAATCCTCATAGGGGGGATATCTCAACCTTTTCGGACCCCGTTTCCCTGGTTTTTTTTCGGCCGGTTGTTCCCTGATTCCCAAAAGGGTTTAGGGGGGGTGGGGACCTCTTGAAATTGTCCCCCCCCAAAAAATCCCCCCAAAACAAATTCAAGTTACACCCCAGGGACAATTCGTGAGACCATTTAAAAAAGGGCGATTGGGGTACCTTTCTATCATCTGAAAGCTGTTTATTTTTTTTCCTCATCCCTCGGCTTTCCCGTCGGTACCTTTAGGGTTTTTTGTGGGGGGACAAGGGGGTTCCCGTTCCGGGCCCCCCATTTTTGGGCCGGGCCCCCGGCCCCCTTTTCCCGTTTACCCGGTGGAGCCGGGGAAATTTGGGGCCCCGTCCGGTTTAGAATCCCTTCGCTCTGTGTGTACCTGGACGACGGTTATCCTGGGCCCCGTTGCAAGGGGCCCGGGGCCAGGCAATGGCCTTCTAGGGCCTTTTTCTCCCAACTGGACTTCCTCACAACCGGAAAATGCGAAACTGTCCCCAATCCCGTCCCTTTACTTCTCAGGAAAGAGTTCCCACACGCGGGGGGCCCGTAGTTCTCTGACGCCAGAAACGCTGGGGCCCCTGGGAGGCCCTCCCCACCACTTGCGCCTTTTTTCCCCCCAAGCAAAAAGCGCGCCCCTTTTTTTCTCTCCTGGGCCTATAAGGGCCATGGCACCTTCATTCCCCCGGGCCCGGGTTCCCCAAACGCCCCTTTGAGGGGCACTTACGGTTACGGGTGGTCCCCCAAACATAGCCATGGGTTTCCCAATATGTCTTTGGGGAGTGGTTCCCCAGGTTTACATCAAGTTTGGGTAAAACCCCCCTCTTCGGACACGGGGGTTCCCATCCCCACCTACTTTCAGGGGAAATTTTCACAGAGCCTCCTTTCCCGGGGGTGGGGAGCCAATGGAACACTCCTGCAGGGAGGGCTTGGTCCCCCGGGGACGGGAGGGGCCCCTGCCACTTTAATGTTCTGGAACTAAGAGGCAGGTTTTGCAGGGCTCTCCCGCACTTCAAAGGGGGGCCCCCATGGCAAAAACCCTCCCCTTTGTTAAACCGGACAATACGGGCAGTTGCATGTTAAGGGTTTAACCCAAAGGGGGGGGGGGGGGTGGCGCACCCCGGCAGGGCCTTTCCCCCGCGGAAAAGAGGTTTTCCCTTTTCCACAGCAAGGGGGGTTGCATTTTTTACGAGACAAAAGCAGGAAAGCCAAATTTTTGGGGAGTGCTCCTTAGCGGTCCAAAAGTGTCCACACAGAGTGGGCCCCGGAAAAGGAAAACCCCCTTTAAGGGGGGGGTGGGGGAAGGTGGTTTTTGGCCGATTGGGGTACCTTTTTTCCACAAAGTTAAAACCCCCGAGACTTCCCAAATTTATGGGTTTTTCCCAAAGGGGGGGGGCGGGGGGACCCCGAAGGGGGGGGGGGGGGGGGAGGGGGGGGGGGGGGGGGGGGGGGGGAAAAAAAGGCCTCTTCTCTCCCCCTTTGGGCTGGAGCAGTCTGATTGCCCCTGTTTCCCCCCCTTTTTCCCCAAATTTTGTCCCAAAGGGGATATGGAAACCAGATTTTGGGAACCCCCTCTGAATCTATTGCGCCGAAATGGCCAGCCCCCGCCCCGGGTTTTCCCGACCTTCAGGTCCTTGACACATGTTCCCCCTGGAAATCGAAAACCCAAAACCCCATTTGCTTGGGGAAACCTCGTTGGGGATTTTCCCCATTCCAATTTCCCTTTAAATGCTCCACCTGCACACCCTGGCTGCTGTGCGGGCCCCCAAAATGTCAGCTCCCCTTGACTTCGACCCCTTGGGGCGGGCCCCGGTGTTCCCGCGCCGCCCACCCAGGGGGGTGCCCCCCTCTGCCTCCTCTCGTCACCAAGCAAGGAGGGGGGAAAGGAAAACTTTTTTAAAGGGCTTTCTTGGGGAATGGTTGGGGGGGGGGTAAAACTTGGGGCATTGCCCCTACAACCCTACGGCATGCCCGCTGGCCCCCCTTTTCTGGCTCACTGCTCTCGGGTTTTCAGCCCGTTTTGCCCGTTCTTTTGCCAGGGGACAGGGCGCCATCGGGACCAAAATCAAAAAAGCCTAGGTGGTCCCCCTTTTGAAGCGGAAATTTTTTTCTCAGAGATGGGGGGCAAGGGGGCCTCTCTGAAAAGGAAACTTTGAAAACCCCCGAAAAGTGGGCCCCCCGGGCCGGGTTTTTGGGTGGGGTTTCATTTCCCAAAAAACCCTTCGAGCCGTTGGGGCCCAATCCCCTTTTGATTTCTTTCCCCTCAAGAAAGACTTTCCTTTTGTTGCTGGCCAAAGGGATGTAGGGAAACGAGTTTATGGTCTTAGTGGAATGCCAAACCAAAATCTGGGCCCTTCCCCAAAAAGGGTGGTTCCCTCACCCCTTTTCGTTTCCCCTTTCAGAATTTTTTGGTGAATTAAACCAAAACCCTGGGTTCCCTTTTCCCCTTCTGGGGGGCAGACCTTTGTTTTGATTTCTTTCCCAAAAATTTAAGGGATAGGCATCTTGGCCCCGTTTGGTGTCTCAAGTAATTGGGGGTACGTATCGGCCCTAGGGTTCTCCTTTGTCGGGCTAAAACCGCCGGGCTCGGTTTCCAAAGGAACTTTTCCCCTAAAAGAACCAGTAAACATTTCCCTCCCCTCCATTGCTTTTTAAAAATTTTTGCAAACAGTTTGACAAGGAAAAGTTTTATGACACCAAAAGGGGGGAGTAGTATTTTTTACTCCCTGTTTTGGGGATACATATACTTGCCATGTCCAAAAATCGAATGGCCCCCCGAACCGTTTTTTCCGCAAAGCCCTGGTTTCTCAGGGGCATTTTTTTTTTTGATGGCCCACGGAATTTTATTGGCCCAAGGGAGAGCAAAACCCATAAAGGGCCAGTTGCTCAAATTTTTACAAGGTTCATAAAACGGGCCAAAGTGGGGTCAGGTCAGGTCATTTTGATCTGCTAATGGTAAACCTTTTAATTTCCCGTACAAACCCGTTCAGGGTGGGGGCCGACGATAAAACCGGGACTTCCACCGCTCCCCTTTTGGATTTGGGGGAGGGGGGGTCTAAAAAACCCTTAAGGGACCATAAAAGGGCGTGGCTCAGGAGAGCCACCGACGGCCATCAGCCCCCTTTGTGCTGTGTGCATGCCACAGCAGTTGTCCCCGGGGTGTGTCTACCCATGATGCGAAGTCGACCGGCGATCTGCGGAAAAACCCCTATGGGTTCAACGGAGGAAGGCTTACAGAAACGCACTGTGGAGTGCGAGAGCAAGAGAGACACTGAAAGGATATCTTGGTCATCCACGCACCGTGCTCTATCCATCGCCGACTTGGGTCTGCCACTGGAAATTGGGGACCCGGACGAGAGAGTGAGGTCGACGTTGCCCCAAACTCCTCCCCTTTTTAAAAAAAACTCATGGGCGCAAGTCATCAGTCATCAAATACCTTTTCATCCTTCTTTTTCATCACCCCCAAGTCCTTGGCGACAGGCGACGAGAAACGACAGGTGGGGGTACACTGGCAGTCGCAAGCCGCAGACCTGCACCAGGCGGCTCAGGCCATAGGGTGTTTTTCGTCGACAGGAGCAGGCTGGGTGGGGTTTGGGGGGCGCGGGGGGGCCCCCCTCTTTAGGAATGACTGCTCCCCTCCCCCCAAGGGGGGCTAAAAAAAGGTCCCTAAAATTGCTGCTCATCACCCTCCCAGCAACCGCGGTGGCGGGGACCCTACATCAGCGGTCGAAAACAAAGAAAAAGAAAAAAAAAAAAACCAAAAGGACGTTCTCTCACTTTGGTGCTGGAACTAAGGACTCTTCCGGGACAGGGAAACCGGCAGACCCCCAAAGAGAACACACTGTTGAAATCCGAACTGGCCGATAAAACATTGCATGCAGCCTGAGGAGACTGGGCGCGGCGAAGGCGAGCTCTGTAACGGGGATCGGGTTCACCTTCTTCTGGAGTGGCGAGGAAGCAAGACGACGTGAGGGGCTTTGGTTTTGCAGTAAAAACAGCATTTTCACAAGCGCTGAAATCCCAAAGGAGTAAACGAAGGCTTATCCCTTGAAACCCCATGGCTCTGGCCAGAAGCACCCCCTTTTGTCAGTGGCCTACCCCCAAACCCATGACCAAAACCGATGAAGTAAGGCAAGTTTCGGGGCCCTTCACTCTTTCTTGCTGCCACCCCTAAAGCAGAAAAGCTCTCATTCTTGGGGATTCTTGCTAGAGTTGGCTTGACTCATCTCCTGGGATGGATGTTTGGGAAAGCACGGTGTGGGCCACTGCAACCCAAATGGTTTTTTTTTGCTTCAACCTGTGCAGAGCAAAAAACGCTGAAAAACCAACACAGTTTTTCTGCCTCCCTACCCAAAAGGGACGTCTGAGCACCCTCGCTAAAAGCATTGGCCCTCATCGTTTATGTCATCTCGGAAAAAAGGGTTTGGCAAAAAGTACGTGAACAAAAGCCATTTTCCCGGGGGCCCCGAGTTTTGGACGACCATGCCTTTAGTCTCGAAGCTGAATATTCGAATCCAACCCAAGAGACGCCCCCAAGGCCAGAAGGCTCCAAAACGGCTCAACATCGCTAAGCTGAAAAGCCTCACCCATCAAACAGTCATTTGTGGAGCTGCTGGAAGATCGTCTGGAATCCGCCTCTCTGGACAAACCAGAATGTGGAGTCTGACTGGGAGGACCCTGCGTGAGCTGATCTATAGAGTACAGCTTCAGAGACCCTGGGACCCATGACCAGAAAGCACAAAGGACTGGTTTGATGAAAACTGTGATGAAATCAAGCAGCTTCTGGATGAGAAACGCCGTCTGCATCAAGCCCACCCCTGAGCAACCCAAAGTCCACATCAAAAAAGATGCATACAATGACATCCGCAGGACTGTTCAGCAAAAAGTTACGCAGGATAAGTGGCTGAGTGACAAAGCTGATGAGATCCAGGGATATGCTGACAGGCACGATATGAAGAGGTTCTATGCCTTAAAAGAAGTCTACGGCCCCACATCCTCAGGATCATCCCCCCTCCTCAGTGCAGATGGGAATACCTTGATCACCGAGAAGGAGAACATTCTTGAACGATGGGCTGAGCACTTCAACAGTGTCTTAAATCGCCCTTCCTCCATAAATGATGAAGCCATAGACCGTCTCCCACAAGTCCCCACCAACGAAGCACTGGACGATCCGCCAACACTTCTTGAGACCAGAAAGCAATCCGTCTGCTATCCAGTGGCAAAGCACCTGGCTCAGACTCCATACCAGCAGAGGTCTACAAGGATTGAGGCACTGTGCTGACTGAGAAGCTTCATCAGCTGTACTCACTCATGTGGAAAGAAGAGACGATCCCCCCAGGATTTCAAAGATGCATCTATCATTCACTTGTACAAGCGAAAGGGGAACCGGCAAGCCTGTGATAACCATCGGGGCATTTCCTTGCTCTCCATCGCAGGCAAGATACTTGCCAGGATCCTACTTAACCGCCTCACAGCACACCTTGACCAAGGTTATTTGCCTGAGAGCCAATGTGGATTCCGGAAAGAGCGCGGAACCACTGACATGGTGTTTGCTGCAAGGCAGCTGCAAGAGAAATGTCAGGAGCAAAATGCTGATCTGTTCTCCACCTATGTCGACCTCACTAAGGCCTTCGACACCGTGAGTAGAGAGGGACTGTGGAAGATCATGGCCAAGTACGGATGCCCTCGGAAATTTATTTCCTTGGTCAGCCAATTCCATGAAGGCATGCAGGCTCGAGTCCAGGACAATGGTGAAACATCTGCTCCTTTTGCTGTCACAAATGGTGTCAAGCAAGGCTGCGTCCTGGCTCCAACGCTGTTCAGCCTCATGTTCTCTGCAATGCTTACTGATGCCTTCAGAGATGGCGATGTTGGAATCGGCCTAAAGTACCGAACAGATGGCAAGCTGTTTAACCTCAGAAGGCTTCAAGCAAAAACGAAGGTCATGACAGACATCATCAGAGACTTTTTGTTTGCTGATGATTGTGCCCTCAATGCTGGATCTGAAGCTGACATGCAACTCAGCGTCGACAAGTTTGCCACTGCCAGCAGGAACTTCGGCCTTACCATCAGCACGAGGAAAACTGAAGTTCTCCATCAGCCAGCCCCAGGGAAACCCTACGTTGAGCCCAACATCACAGTCAACGGTCAGAGACTCAGTGCGGTGGAGCGGTTCACATACCTTGGCAGCACACTGTCACGAAATGTGACAATCGACGATGAAGTGAACGTCAGGATTGCAAGAGCAAGCGCAGCTTTTGGTAGACTCAATGCAAATGTCTGGAACAGAAGAGGCATTAGTCTTGAGACCAAGCTAAAGGTCTACAGAGCAGTAGTTCTCCCCACACTACTGTACGCCTGCGAAACTTGGACAGTGTACCAACGACATGCCAAGAAGCTGAACCACTTCCACACAACATGCCTCAGGAAGCTACTGAACATCAAGTGGCAAGACAAGACCCCTGACACAGAGGTGCTCGCAAAAGCCACCCTTCCCAGCATCTTCACCATCCTGATGCAGTCCCAGCTTCGCTGGGCTGGACACGTGGCGCGCATGCCAGACCATCGGCTGCCCAAAAGGCTCTTCTATGGCGAGCTGCAACAAGGGAAGAGATCACACGGAGGTCAGAAGAAGCGCTTCAGAGATACTCTGAAAGTCTCTCTGAAAGCGTTTGATATCAACCCTGACTCCTGGGAGGAATCTGCAGTGGACCGTGACAAATGGCGCGCTGCTGTGCACAAAGGCGCCAGGTTGTGCGAGGCCAACAGGACTGCTGCAGCTGTTGAGAAGAGGCAGGCCAGAAAGTCACGGGCAAACAAGCTCCCTGACAATGATATGCCTGTCTTTGTCTGCCCCAACTGTCAGCGAACATTTCGTGCGCAGATTGGACTATTCAGCCATCTGCGCACTCACAGATAGATTCATGAGCATCCTTCCCCCCACCCCACCACCACCCTCCCCCCATCCCCCATCCCCCATCTGGATGACAACGATGGTCATCATCGATCTCGATGGACACACCACCACCACCACCATGTATCACCAAACATGGAGTATAATACAAACTCCTCCTGTATGCACAAGAAGTATACTTCAGTGTATTCACTGAAAAAAAAATTCAAAGCATAGACTGCAGAGCATATAAACTGGCACTTGGCTCAAATCCGACTGCGATTTTCCAATGAGAGCTAGATCTATATCCTCTCATACCACACTGGGAACATACACGTCAAGTATTTTAACAAATTCCGACGTGAATAAAACCCCACAATGTGCTAAAAGGTCTGTGGTATCCCCTACACCTGTATGGGAACTTCAGAGAGCATAATTTGATATCGATCATACTGATCTGACCAAAGATGACAACATAAATTTTGCTTACATCGCATGTACGAATCCATTTGGAAGAGAAATACCTTAATCATCTAAAGATATTTACAGACGGCTCTGTTGTAAATGATAGAGCTGGTGCTGCTTTCGTTATTCCAGATCTTAACTTTCAAAACTCATTTCATCTGGGAGAGAATAAATCCATCTTCACAGCTGAACTCATAGCAATTCTAATGGTGTTAAATTTCATGATATCCTTTCCGAAAACTATATTTCAGATTCTATTTTGTGTTGATTCTGAATCAGTTCTTCACGCTATTGAACTTATAAAAGAAATGGTTAGTATGAACTCATCATTGAAATCAACCATTTGATTCATGAACTCTTACAAAGAGGCTCTTACTTAACCTTTTGCTGGATTCCTTCTCATTGCAGTTTTTACTTTTATGAAAAGTTGACATTTTGGCTAAAAAAAAAAAGGAGCTAGAAGTTCCATGAAGGAGTTAGATTTAAGTATTTCGCTTTCACTACAGGAATGTTACACCATGGTAGAAAAAGTACAATGGTCAAAATTTCGGCTTGAAGAAAAACACACCGGTAACTCGGAGTTACATAAGAATATACAGAAAATGTATGGTTTCATGGGAAAAAATTACCATAATGATTTTCATAAGAGGCAAATCATTTCTCTAATCTGCAGATGGAAAATGGATTGTTTTAAGACAAAATATATCCGTAATGTTTCTTGCATCTGTGGTGCTCACATAACAGCCGATCATATACCAACTTGCAATATGTTAAAGTCTCACATCCCTGAACTGAAATCATCTTCAGTGTTAATGATCTTCAGCAGTCCATTTGCTAATGTATGACTTTTTCAACTCCTTGTTAAATAGTCCAGTTGGTTCACTGTTATAGTTGTTAGTTTTTAATTAGAAATATGTTATATTGTTATGCTTAAAAAAAAAAAATTAACAAAACTGAAATCAATCATTGACTTACTTGTGTAAACAAAGTGAGTCTATGTTTTAAACCAGTGTTCGGTTGTCTGTCTGTGTGTCTGTGTGTCCGTGGTAAACTTTAACATTGACATTTTCTCTGCACATACTTTGTCAGTTGACACTAAATTAGGCATAAAAATAGGAAAAATTCAGTTCTTTCCAGTCATCTTGTTTAAAACAATATTGCACCTGTTAGAGAATACAAAAAATATAAATATAACAGTAAATGCAGTTTGCATATAATTAGGCTTCATTTTTTATTTTTTTTGTGCCCATCCCAGAGGTGCAATATTGTTTTAAACAAGATGACTGGAAAGAACTGAATTTTTCCTATTTTTATGCCTAATTTAGTGTCAACTGACAAAGTATGTGCAGAGAAAATGTCAATGTTAAAGTTTACCACGGACACACAGACACACACACAGACAACCGAACACCGGTTTAAAACATAGACTCACTTTGTTTACACAATTGAGTCAATAAAAAATGAAGCCTTATTATATGCAAACTCCATTTACTGTTATATTTATATTTTTTGTATTCTCTAAACTTGGCACTTTGATCTGATATTCTGACCCAACAACAAGAGCAGTCATTATTATCATTTTTTGTTCAAACAGGAACTTCTTTTGCTAAGCATGGAAGTTTTATTCATTTTGCAAACGTTTTGGTGCAGATAGTAAAAAAGGAAAATAACTCTGTAATTAATGCTAGGGGACTTAATTTGCTTTAAACTGATCTTTCTCATCTAAAACATTACATTTTGAAATTATGCTCAATACATAAGAAGCTTGGATTAAACAAAAAAAAAAAGTATATCACAAGTGAGTCTTGAAGGCCTTGCCTCTCTTGTTTTCTATATGTAACACACACACATACACATGTGCGTGCACACACACACTTTCACTTACTCACATGCATACACAGTAATTTCCCCACCTCCTCCACCCACTCGATTTTTTTCCTACCCTCGTCTAATATCTCTAACAGTGAAAAGATGTTAAACTAAAGAACAAATACCCACACATGCATGGAAAATGTGGATGTGGATTTGAAGACTTCAGAGTATAGAATTGGGTGCTGAATTTGAATAATAATGGCAATTTATTGATATAGCACTCTAAATAACATGTCGGTCAGACACAGCTCACAAGCACACACATGTACGCATGCACACACACACATGGAAAAAATAGATGTTAATCCATAGAATACGGATATAGAATATAGTAATTTAATTGTAGAGACTGCTTGAAAAGGATTGTGTTTAGACTTGTTTTAAAGGGTGTGAGTGAGGGACTGATGGACTGAAAAAGGCAATGGATTCCAGTTGTTGTTGTTGTTTTTTTTATAGCTGAAGAACTGAAAACTCTCCAGCTGTGTTTCTCACTGTTGAATTTGGGAATGGTGAATATGCTGTCATCAGAAGACCTTGAAGGGACATATTACTTAAATTCATATCAAATAACATTCTTTTCCTGTGCTTTGCTGTATTTCTCTTCTTGTGTGTGAAGGAAACTCTTTGTCCTTTGAACCATTAATAATGAGGCTGACCACTTAGTGACTGTCACAACGCTGAGCTGTAAGCTGTAATGCACATATATCAAATTATATCAGGCAAATAGGTAGCAACACTCCTGGAAAATAGAACTGGGCACATATAATTTAGGCCCATTATCACCCATTTGCAGTGGGAGACTGTTCATGTGGAAGTGATGAAGAGGAGAAGAAAAACAAAATATAAAAAACAACAACAGTAATGTTGTCATTAACATATACAGAAATGTTTTAAAGCATATGGAAGAAGACAAAAGCAGTGATAATGATAATATATGTGATATATAATATGACAATATAAAGTGGACGCAGCATAATAAAACACTTTGAGCAAGGTCATTTGGATACAGCATGTGCTTAGTAAACATATAAGAACCCAGTGTAACAAGAGATTTGTTCTGGGTACAGATTTGTAGTAAAATCCACTCTAATGTACATGGATGTGCATGCATGTGACTGAAGCCTGACTGAATGACACTGGAAATGAATGATGAGCACCTAAAGCCATCTGTGTCTTTTCTACCCAAGTAGGCAACCTGGTGTGCAAATGACCCTGTGTTTATAAAACACATAGAGTTTGGTCTTTGATAGGTGCTACATAAGTATCAATAATAATGATAATTTGTATTTGTATTTGTATTTCTTTTTATCACAACAGATTTCTCTGTGTGAAATTCGGGTTGCTCTCCCCAGGGAGAGCACGTCGCTATACTACAGCGATACCCATTTTTTGGTATTTTTTCCTGCATGCAGTTTTATTTGTTTTTCCTATCAAAGTGGATTTTTCTACAGGATTTTGCCAGGAACAACCCTTTTGTTGCTGGGGGTTCTTTTACGTGCGCTAAGTGCATGCTGCACACAGGACCTCAGTTTATTGTCTCATCCGAATGACTAACATCCAGACCACCACTCAAGGTCTAGTGGAGGGGGAGAAAATATTGGCAGCTGAGCTGTGATTCAAACCTGCGCGCTCAGATTCTCTCGCTTCCTAGGCAGACGCGTTACCTCTAGGCCATCACTCCACTCCATGATAATGATTATGACAGTGGTTACCTTTTTTTGTGAAATTTTGTTAAAGAACACAGTCTGTGATACTTGTGCTGACATTATATCTTTCTCAAAAAGAAATTGCTGGTTATCTTTTGAAATTGCAAATGTTTTAGATCAGACAAAATATTTGGCTTTTAGATAACTGATTTAACCATGATTTACTCACCTAGGTATTATCAAACCAGTTTTGAAGGTGTGTGAAATGGAAAAATATGTTGCTTGTTCTGCTGACCAGACCATGGGGCTGCCAAAGTTGTCTTTTCACTGCATCAGCTGGTATTTTTGTAAACAGGTCATTGAAACAGAAAGCTAGTAACAAGCCCAGACAATGAATATGTGCAGTGGAAATGGGGACTTAGTGGATTTTTCATTCTTGACTCACTTGTGTAAACAAAGTGAGTCTGTGTTTTAACCCGGTGTTCGGTTGTCTGTGTGTGTCTGTGTGTCCGTGGTAAACTTTAACATTGCCATTTTCTCTGCAAATACTGTGTCAGTTGACACCAAATTTGGCATAAAAATAGGAAAAATTCAGTTCTTTCCAGTCATCTTGTTTAAAACAATATTGCAGCTCTGGGATGGGCACAAGAAAATAAAAAAGAAGCCAAATTATATGCAAACTGAAATTACTGTTATATATATATTTTTTTTTTATTCTCTAAACTTGGCACTTTGATCTGTTTTACTCTCAGTGTACAGGGCTTTCACTATGTTCATTCACCCAAGTAGTCTTTTTTCGGAAAATACTAAAATCAATATGACGAGTGGACTTTATAGATCTATTGGCTGAGCCCTGAAGGTCATGGGCAAAAATCAATTGCGTGCACATATTTATACATATTCAAAGTGCGTGCTCATATTCTTCGCAAACTTTGTTTCAAGTTGTTGACCTGCCCGTTCAATCCTATATTCAATCGACAGTACACGATAACATGTGATGGAAAGTTGGAGAAGGAGACCGTTAAATATCTATTCAGAGAAAGATTTGTGAACACCTCATCACTTACTGGATTATGCCCCAAACTGCCATAAAAATATCCACAGAATCAGTTGGAATTCACAGTTAAAAATAATAAACCATTAGAGTTAATACCCTTGAATTTTCTCAAAATGAAGTCCTTTTCACTTCATACGACATTTAGAAGTACTTGTACTTGGCTCTACATGTTATTAGTTTGACAAAATACTCAATTTTAGTATCAACTTTAAAACTATAAAACTAAAATGAACATAAAAGAGAAATTGAATCGACCGTGTCAACCAGGTGTAACTAAACTTGTACATCTATCTAGATCCAGAGAAAATGGCTAAATGTTGCAGTGTGATTGCGGCGATAGCCACGTCTCCTTTACTGCGGACTTAAAAAGAATTTTTAATTGCCCTTAAAGATTTTTTGAATGCCCAAGATACACCAGAATAATATGATTTGAACAGGGTTCTCATGCTAATACCACAATCGATTTATCACCCTTTAAAAAAAGCATGTTCAAATATTATATTTTTGAACGTCAGTTAAGGAGGCACGATAGTGTAATGGGTAAGACGGTTTCTTCTCACCCGAACACGCGGGGTTCAGATCTGCCGTTAGGACTTTTTTTTTTCTTTTTTCTTTTTCTTTTAACCTGAAGCTTTATAATAACAAATACAGAACACATTTTAACGATTAGATTTTTTTTTTTTTAAAGTGTATCAAGTGATTCTTGAAGGCCTTGCCTCTCTTGTTTTATTTTCTTTCTTCTCATTTCCTTCTTTCTTATCTTTCTTCCTTGCTTTCCTTTGTGCATGTGAGTGACTAGGGCTTCAACTCTTTTCTTATCTTTTCCCATTCTGTTTCATCTTCTGTTAACATTTTCATTATCATCACCATCATCATCATCATAATTGTTGTAGTTGTTGGCTGAGAATTGCTGCTGGATATTTTTTCTTTCCCATATTTCAGCAGTCAGGGATCATCTTCATATTTTAAAAAAATATATTCATTATTTCTATTGTAACTTTAATAGTTTTTGGGTAGTGGTTTTTTTTTCTGTAGGAAGGCTTTGAAGTAGAGGACATACAATTCATTGTTTAAAAAAAAAAAAAGAACAAGGTTATCTGTAAAACAGTATAACAAGAGAAATATAACAAGGTTGTCCTTATTTCTGCTGCAGACAAAGGACGTTCAGAAGGCCATGGATCAAGGAAACTTTGAAGAAGCTGTTCGCCTGAGAGGAAGGTAAAGTCAGGTTTTTTGGGGTTAATACCATTAGTGGTGGATTTTCCTTGTTTTTTTTGGGTTTTTTTTTTAGTATAAGGAAGGAGTGTATTCATTTCCTTAGAATTTTTTAAAGTGGAGGAGATAACTCCGGTCAGTTGTTGACAGTTTTGTTTGTCTCAGATTCTTTTGTGTGAGTATGTGTGTGAGAAATTTGTGTGTGCATGAGAGAGGGAGAGAGAGTTTGTGTGTGAGATACTTTATGTACCAGCATAGTACTAACAAATATGATTGTGCATTCACATGCACATAGACATACACTTGCACACAAATGCACACTCTTACAAGCAGACACATACACACACACACACACACACACACACTCTCTTACAAGCACACACACACACACACACCGAAAAAAAATCATTTTACCCCATGGGAGGTCAGTCCAGACTTTACACCAGAGAAATGTTGTGACAAGACAAGACAACACAACACAGTAAAAATATGATACGATACAATTCAACATGATAAGTTACAACACATTATGCAGCACAGTAACAATACAATATGATACATTACAATACAATGCAATACAATACAGTACAATATCAAATGATACTGCCATTCCATCTCAGGAGTTTCCAGAACAACCTGCACACTTACCGCATGTTGAGCAAACTGCGACCCCCCTCCAGTCTTTGTGGAGAAGACGGCAGTGCTGTGATGGTAAGGACATCTAGTCAACATAGTGTGTGTGTGTGTGAGGGATGAGATTTTTCCATAAATTCATGGAAATCTGCAAATCTGAGAGCCCCAGGGGTCGATCCTGAGATACATGTAAATCCCTTCAGAAAATCAAGGGGTATGTATATGTGTGTGAGTTTCATTTTCCATTGATGGGGCTCGCACATTGATCCATATTCCCAACATATTTGGATTCATGCTTGGTTCAAAATGTGGTGAGCTGTATGCTTGAGAGAACCCATTTGAAAATGCGACACACTGTCACACTTTTCTTCACATTGCCTGCATGGATAAAAAAACTGACTTTCTTTTTTGAAGACATTAGTCTGTATTCTCCATTTGTAGACCCCGTAGTGATGAGGATTTGAGAAGAGAGTGACTTGTCAAAGTGTCTCATTTGAAGTCACAGTTTTTCAAACAGTTTATTGAGGTCAAGCCCACAGTTGTGAATATGCTGATCATGACAGAAGGTGACAATATCTCTATGGCATGTGTTGATGCCTCTACAAAAAACATAGCACACAACTCTGACAGACGTGCTCACACACATAGACATGCATGCGTGTGTGTGTCTGTTATTTTATTCCCTGTCAAGTCCCTAGGGCCACGGATACATTGGACTGACACCGTTCCATTTAGCAAAATCCAAGAACTTCTGCACACACTTGGCAACAAAAACTTTCATAGCAATTGACATTTTTGTGCTGAAATAATGTCAGAGGTAGTACACTCCCAGACGTTCTCATGGAGTCTCCCAAAGGCAGCACTGGCTTTGGCGATCCTGTTGTTGACCTCAGCGTCTAAGTTCACTGCGCAAGAGAGCGTGCTGCCAAGATAGGTGAAGCTGTTGACTGCCTGGAGATTTTGCCCCTTCACTGTAATGTGCGGCTCCTGGTATGGCTTTCCTGGGTCAGGCTGGTATATAACTTGGGTCTTTTTGGTGCTGATGGTGAGATCACAGTTGTCACAGGCTTGTGAGAAGCAGTCCATTTCACGCAGCATCTTTTGCTCTGTGTTGGCATTGAGTGCACAGTCATCAGCAAACAAGAAGTCTGTGATGACAGTCTCCTTCACCTTTGTAACAGCCTGCAGGCACCTTAGGTTGAACAATCTCCTGTCAGTCCTGTACCTGACGTGGATTCCTTCTTCGCAGTCACAGAAGGCATCTGTCAGTATGGCAGAGAATACCACACTGAACAGTCAGGGCATCCTTTTTTGACGCCGTTTGTCACCGGGAAGGCCTCTGACTCGTCTCTGTCATTCAGAACTTTCACCATCATGCCATTGTGGCACTGCTGAACAATTGTGATGAAGTTGCTGGGGCAGCCAAACTTTTCCGTGATCTTCCACAAGCCTTCTCTGCTGACCGTATCGAAAGCCTTGGTCAGATTGACAAAGGTCATGAAGAGGTCGCTGTGCTGCTCCTGTCATTTTTCCTGGATTTGCGCGCAGCGAAAATCATGTCCGCAGTCCCAATGGCGGAGCAGGCGGGAGAAGAGACATCTCCCAATGGCTGCAATGGTGAATAGGATGCCCACACAATGGGTAGGGAGACTTGTGAGCATGCCACAAGAAATGCCTTGGACCCCCCCCCCCCCCCCCACACACCCCTCCCAACACACACACGTGGGTTATTTTACACCATTCCGGACCTTTTTTTTAGGTGTATGTTTATGGTTTTTATGAGTTCATGTGTCCTGTATATCTTCAGGTATAGCATAACCAATTCTGTGATTGATCATGCACTGTTTGAATACCCATTTTTTAGATGAAATTTTCTATTTCTGATTGCAGGAAAGCCTCCCAAATGCCTAAAAAACCACACCATTTAACTCAGTACTGCCAGTTAGCTCCCCTGATTTTCTCCGCAGACAACACATTTGTATGGGTCTGAAATAAAATTGCCAAAAAATAAATGTATAATTCATGAACTGAAGACCTCCAAGCTGATCAGTAACATTATGAATTAGTTGGGGACAAATTATAAAACTTCCTCCCTTCTTTTGCTGTTATACAATGAAATGATGAAAGTATCCATATTTTTTGTTCGAAATTTGTACATACTGATGACTTGGAAACGAATCCAGGAAAGCACACAGAGTTTGAAACAGAGATTAAATTCAGAATGTTACATAGCCACTATAGGGCCCCTTCATCTGATTCTGTTGTCGGCCTTGTGACTGAGAAGAAACCGGGTCAGACACTATCGTTGATACACACTGTTCACGTGAACCAGTCACTGTAAAAATAACTACTGCTTGCAAGCACAGCAACACACTCTGCATTTATTGGTAGCAGTGGAGAGTGGAAAGGTCAGTTAAGATATTCTTTGCTTATAAAGTCATTATGGAAATAGGTGCCACACCAAAAATTCAAAACTAGCCAAAGCCACGATTGGGCTTCTTCATCTGAAACGGTTGTAAACAGTAGAGTCTTGATCGGGGCCCTTCGTCCGGAATGAGTTAAGCATACTTTTCAACACTACTTTGATAAGGTCCTAAGCTTAAGTCTTTCTTTCCTATTTTTGTTTGAACCATTACCCCCTCCCCTTGTTTCCAGATTCCTACAAGACATATATTCCCTTCATTCCTGGATTTAGAGAAGAGAAAGAAAGTATGAAGCAGGGTACTTATTTTGAAGACTTACATCAATTAAGCCCATTACAGTACACTAAGACTGTCATATACTGTTGTGTACAGAATTGATGTGAGAAGTTGTCTGTAACCCTGTTGACACTATAGTATGACGTCACTGGTGACACTCAGGTGTAAAACAGGTGAGTTTGGGATTAAACACCATACATACAAGTACGTACCACATGCAGAGTATGCACTTCATGCAGGTACTCACCGAGTAGTGCCTCATATGTATCTCAGTGCCACACTGCTAGTCATATCCATGAAGAATTGTCATAATTCTAACTGCTGTTGTCCTTACCACATGAATGATTTGAACTTTGTCTCAAAGAGAATATATGCCTTTCACAACACAAGCAGTCACTGAGCCAGAATCAGATCATTATCTTCACAATTCTCAAACAAAAACTGTTCACAAATGAAACTTTAAATGCACATGTCCGTGTCACAGTCATCATGTGATATGTCACACAAAAGTGACATGTATGTCATATACCTTGAAGCAGTCACACTAGTTACTGCACAAATATACACCACAATTTTCACACTTGCGCTGTTTGAACTTTTGATCACATGCTGCTTGTGTTTCTGTAGCAGCAGCTCATTGCACTTTCTCCTCATCACTCAGTTGTAACACTGAGATTGAAGTCTTCTTCTGATAAAGCATTGTAAAACTTATTAAAAAAAAAAGGTCAAAATTTGATTTTTCTACACATTCCATTTTTTGTGTACGTGTGTCTACACAGCTAATCGGCAAGAATGCAGCTGAGGCCACTTTCCCATGGCCCAGGGAGGGGGAGGGAGTGTCTGGCATCTATTCCACTCATAAACACTGACCCACTAGTGACCCAGTCAAGGATAGATGATGCACACTGATGACGTGACTCACGCGAAGTTTAAAGCGCTTACCACGAGAACTGATTTTCTCTGCGGCAGGAAGGAAAGGGAGAATTCTCTGCTGTACGGTTTTCTGTGTTCCAGGAATGAAGAGTATGATTCCTGTAAGCAGGAAAACTGTGCTGCAGGAATGAAAGAGTTAAAGGGCTTTGCCCCCTTACTTCCACCAGGGGTATCACCTGATGTGGACCCTTGCCTCTTCTGCCTTCATCCCATCCCCCTCTGTTTCATGAAATTCCACAATTTGAGAATCTCATCTCTGGTGTGTGTGTGTGTGTGTGTGTGTGTGTGTGTGTATGGAGGGATGGGTAAAGGGATGGGAGGGCAGGTGGGGCATGGGGTAGAGGGTTGGTTGTGTTGCTAGATTAAAAAAAAAAAGTATTTGCTGGATTTACATAGTCTTGTGTCTGATTTAGTTTTTTTTGGTGTTTTTTTCCCTTTGTGTGAGTTTTGTTTTGTCCAACATTAATTTCTCGTGTTTATAGCAATTTTGTTTACTCTGTCCTCTTTATTACATTTCTAGGACCTAGATACCAAAAAGGTACGATCCACCAAATGGAGGATATGTGCATGTGCGTGTGTGTATGTGAGTGTTTGTGTGTGTGTGTGTGTGTGTGTGTGTGTGTGTGTGTGTGTGTAACATGCATGCATGAGTGTAGGTGCATAAGAGTATGTTCTTGCGAACTGGGGATGGTAGCAGCACCAAGACTACATTATGACTAGTCTGACCAAGAGGTCAGAGGTCAATGACCCAGAGGTAATTTATCCAGAGGTCTGATGCATGAGGTGGGTGGTTACAGTATAGTTGGACACTTTCCAGTGTGAACCTAACAGGGAAGAATCATGCAGCATCAGTGAAGCATTGAAATACAATAGGTGTGCATGGTCATGTTTTTGTGACTGAACTTTTATAGTATAATTTGCTGTTGTTTGTGTTGTTTGTCCAAGGTGACTTTAACATTGACATTTTCTCAGTAACCACAGGGATTAGAGAATTCAAATCTGGCAGGATTGTGTGATATTAGAAGGTAGTGTGTTGAAATAAAACATTTCCAGATATTGTTTTTATGAAGACACTGCGCATGGGCAACAGTCCGAAATCATGAATAAACTTTTCAGCAAGGACCAGAATATTTAGAAATTAACATTTCTCAAAACCAGGCACAAGTCTGCTTCCTACATTGGTAAACACACATTTAAGATTACAGGAAATAGAACAGATCTGTCAAGATGGAATCGGTTTGGTCTTACATACTTTCTGCATTGATTTTTACTCGTAGTATGTCAAAACTGTCATGCAATAAACAAGAAGAAAAATAATCTGAGAAAAAAGGTGATGATGTATATTAGTATCCTCCCTTATTCATCAAAAGAAAGATGGTGGAGAAAACCTGAACAGGTGTCATTGAGGAAAACATATAAATACTGTATATTGTTTGGTGTGCATTTTTGTTTAAGACTTTCCTGAGATGACACTGATAACAAATGTGAATAGTGTGACAGATTAATCAGTCTCTCAGATATTTTATGGTGGATTTTCAAGATCAGTATTGATTATTAAAGAGTATTTTTTAAAGATGATTATGTAATTTAATGTGCTAAGAGTCAGAGTCTAAGTTATTTTATCTGTTCACTTTTGTTAAAAAAAAAAGAAAGAAAAGAAAGCTATTGCCAAGGCTTTCTTTCTTTTTTGGGGTGGTTGTGGGGGAAGTGGGATGTTTGATTTTTTGTTTGACTTTTTAAACTGTAGTTTCTTTGGTTGATTTGAATCACTAAAGTCTTCTCTTGTTTTGTTTTTGTTTGGCTTTGGATTTGTTTATGTTGTTGCTTAGTTTGGTTTGGTTTGTTATTGTCTAGTTTCAGTCTGTTTGATGTTGTTTTTTAGAACCCTCACTTCTTCTTTTTTAAACCTGCAACATTGAATGGATTGTTAATGTTTTCTGTAGACATCCATGACCAGCAGTTTAGACTGGAGCCGTCTCAAGGTGAATGATTCAGTTGAAAGTTCTGTGTTCCATTGGACTTGAAACAGGACTTGTCTTGGTTTTTGGTGGGCTTGTTATTAGCACCTCAGCACCCTAATTTCATTTTCTTCATTCTCTCTCTCTCTCTCTGTTTTTGTCGTTTTGGCTTTGGTTTTCATCAATATTATTACTATTGATGCATGTTGTTATTTGTATTATGAACCCCCATGTCATTAGGGCTGTAAAGCTATTGACATTAAAGTGTTCAGTGTTCTGTTTTTGTCTGTGTGCCTCCATGTGTCTCTATTTTTCTGTCTCCTACAGTGTTTATGATGATTCCTAGCCTTGCACCTTGCATGGTGTTATGCTAGTTCAAAGAATGGTGATGGACATGCATGTGAGAAAGATAGGGATCAGACAGAGGAGGGAAAATGTGTGCACATCTGCCTGCATTATTATGTTTGTGTGTTCTTGTACATTTTGTACGCCAGTCTTGCCTCTCTGCCTGTAAATACATATGTCTGCCAGTCGTTGCCAGCCTTGTCTTTGTGTAAACAAATGAGTCTATGCAATCACATGGTCTTTGCTGTTTGTGTCAAATGTATTTGTGTGGTAAACTTTATGGCTGGAATTTTCTCAGCAACCCCAGGTAATGTAGGAACCAAACTTGGTTTGATGGTAGGTATCCATAAGACATTTCCAGTCACCCCCTTTATGATGATGTTGTGAGCTGGAGAAGTCAAAGGTCAAGGTACTTATTTGGCAAAAATAAGTAGAACAAGAGAGGCAAGGCCTTCAAGACTCACTTGTGATACACTTTAAAAAATAAAAAAAAAATCTAATCATTAAAATGTGTTCTGTATTTGTTATTATAAAGCTTCGGGTTAAAAGAAAAAGAAAAAAGAAAAAAAAAAGTCCTAACGGCAGATCTGAACCCCGTGTGTTCGGGTGAGAAGAAACTGTCTTACCCATTACACTATCGTGGCTCCTTAACTGACGTTCAAAAATATAATATTTAAACATGCTTTTTTTAAAGGGCGATAAATCGATTGCGGTATTAGCAGTGAGAACGCTGTTTAAATCATATTATTCTGGTGTATCTTGGGCATTCAAAAAATCTTTAAGGGCAATTAAAAAAAATTTTTTAAGCCCGCGGTAAAGGAGACACGTGGCTATCGCTGCAATCACACTGCAACATTTAGCCGTTTTCTCTGGATCTAGATAGATGTACAAGTTTAGTTACACCTGGTTGACACGGTCGATTCATTTTCTCTTTTATGTTCATTTTAGTTTTATAATTTTAAAGTTGATATGAAAATTGAGTATTTTGTTAAACTAATAACATGTAGAGCCAAGTACAAGTACTTCTAAATGTTGTATGAAGTGAAAAGGACTTCATTTTGAGAAAAGTCAAGACTGGAAATTTTTGCGTTTCATCAATTCAAGGGGATTAACTCTCATGGTTTATTATTTTTAACTGTGAATTCTGACTGATTCTATGGATATCTTTATGGCAGTTTGGGGCATAACCCAGTAAGTGATGAGGCGTTCACAAATCTTTCTCTGAATAAATATTTAACGGTCTCCTTCTCCAACTTTCCATCACATGTTATTGTGTATTGTCGATTGAATATAGGATTGAACGGGCAGGTCAACAACTTGAAACAAAATGGCGTCGTTCGCGTTCGCAAAGAATATGAGCATGCACTTTGAATATCAAAAAATATGTGTATGCAATTGATTTTTGCCCATGACCTTCAGGGCTCAGCCAGTAGATCTATAAAGTCCACTTGTCGTATTGATTTTAGTATTTTCCGAAAAAGACCACTTGGGCGAATGAACATAGTGAAAGCTCAGTACACTGAGAGTAAAACACACAAGCTTTTTATGTATTGAGTATAATTTCAAAATGTAATGTTTAAGATGAGAAAGATCGGTTTAAAGCAAATTAAGTCCCCTAGCATTAATTACAGATTGATTTCCCTTTTTTACCATCTGCACCAAAACGTTTGCAAAATAAATATAACTTCCATGTTTAGCAAAAGAAGTTCCTGTTTGAACAAAAAATGATAAAAATGACTGCTCTTGTTGTTGTGTCAGAATATCATATCAAAGTGCCAAGTTTAGAGAATAAAAAAATAAAAAAATATAACAGTAAATGCAGTTTGCATATGATTTGGCTTCTTTTTTAAAAAACAATTTGTGCCCATCCCAGAGGTGCAATATTGTTTTAAACAACTCACAGAGAAAGAACTGAATTTTTCCTATTTTTATGCCAAATTTGGTGTCAACTGACAAAGTATTGGCAGAGGAAATGGCAATGTTAAAGTTTACCATGGACGCACAGACACACAGACACAGACACACACACGCAGACACACACACACACACACACACACAGACAACCGAACACCAGGTTAAAACATACTCACTTTGTTTACACAAGTGAGTAAAAAATCAATAGGCTTGACACCCAGACAGGCTATTTTTAGACTGACACTGTTTGACAGATGCCAACACCTGGCAGCTGGCATGAACATTATGAAGGTCACATTGCACAGCTCTGATAATGGATTTTTTGCCATACTGTTCTGAATTTGACAATACTTCCATAATTTGCATCAGAACTTTTAGATATTTTGCAGACTTATTGATGATACCCTAAGGTTACTGTGTGAAAAGTTTCAATGAATTTGGTGTCTCTGTCACTTGTCAAAAAGCGGTTCTGTTTTTTTTTGGGGGATACCTGACATGTGACTGTTGACATTTTGTTTGACATTTTGTACATTTTGTTCTCCTGTGCCAATAAATGTATTCTTTGTCTGATTAAAAACAGGAAAAATGATATGTTCTTTTTTCCACTACATGTGCTTATTTCTTTCCTTTCCTTTCTTTTTTTCTTGTTTTCTGTTTTCTTTCCTTTTGATTTCTTTTCTTTTTTTTGTATCTATTTTATCTGTCAATTTGATTGAGTTAAAGGACCTTGTTTACTAGTTTGAACATTGTATTACACTGGATTTTTAAATTAGATTTTATTCAGTTTCTTTATAAAATAATTCAAGATATGATTCCATATTATTCATTTATCTGTGAATGTTATACATGTGTGTGTCTGTTGATTTTCAGTAAATATTGATATTTAAGGTATCGTTAGTTATCTATAAATGAATCTGTTCTATTCTGCATGTGTGTGTCTGTTGATTTTCAGTAAATATTGATATTTAAGGTATGGTTAGTTATCTGTAAATGAACTATTCTATTCTACATGTTGTGAGCTGTTAGTGGCATTATTCTTATTCATTGATTCCTACTTCCCCATGATAAAATTTTATTCCTTCCCCTTTTTTCTTACAAAAAGAAAAAGATAGGTCAGGTTTGTTTTTTCTGATAAACTGACTGTCTTCATGACTAATTACCTCCTTATAAATTGCCATGACTTGCACTGTCTATGATTATTTTCTGTTGTTGAAAACATTTTGTTTTCAGGATGATTGATGTGTGTGTGTGTGTGTGTGTGTGTGTGTGTGTGTGTGTGTGTGTGTGTGTGTGTGTGTGTGTGATTTTTTCTTTGAAAATAAACTTTGGGTTTACAGAAATATAATATAGAGGGATAGAAAAAAAATTGTATGAACAAACATAAGTGATAGCATGTATGTGTATGGGTGCAGGATGTGAATGAATCCAAATCCAAATCAGTTTCAATTGTCAGTGAAAGTTTAAACCACAACCAGGTCCATAAGACCCTCATAGGCATCCACACACACAAAAAGAATCTGTTTGTGTGTGTGTGTGTGTGTGTGTGTGTGTGTGTGTGTGTGCTCTATCTCATTGGTTTATTTTTCCAGCAGCATAAATCAGTATGGCTTTTTTTGTCTCTCCCCAGGACGACTTCAAAAGTGACACGGTATAAGCAGTGTTCCACTCACTAAATGTTGTTGTTTGATTCTTTCATGTTTCACATTTTCCTGTATACAGACAGTGCCATGGCTGCTTCATCAAATATGTATGTCAAAATAAAGCAAATGAACAAATCCAGAGGCAATGTTGAAAACAGTAGCTGATGTGTGGATACAGATATGGAAATAGTAATTGGTTTTGCTAACATCTGGTTGCAGACTGGGAAATCATAATTTGAATACTGTGGACATATGGATTATGATTGGGATATCATAATTTGATTACAGCTGACATAGGGATATAGACTGGGAAATCGCAATTTGAGATTGAGAAATCATAATCTAATGATTTACTCCATTCACATCATAACTGAATAGGGATAATGATTCAAGGAAAGAGTGTGATGCCTTATAAATTGACAGTTGGTGTCAGTGGATTGTCAGTTAGGAGGAAGACAAAGAATTTTGCTTTTGTTCAGTTTCAGTTTTTAAAGGAGGCGTCATTGCAATTGGACAAATGCATAAGCACCACACCACATTTGCTAGGCAGGCGCCTGACCAGCAGCATAACCCAATGCATTCGTCAGACCTTGATTGCATGCATACACACATAACACACACACACAAACACACACACACACCACATGCACGCACGCACATTTGAATTTTGTTTCCTGCAGGGTATAGGTTTCATATTGGTCATTGATGCGTACAAAATTTGAAATGACCCGTACATGTGGCAGTAGTCATTCAGTTGACTTACTGATATTTTCGTGAAGTCAGTCATTCCAAAGGGCTTTTAAAGATTTCTTTCCTGAATCTTAATCTCTTGCAAAATAATTGCGACTGCAGTTTCAGACACTGAATTTTTTTTTTTTTTTTTTTTTTTTTTTTTTTTTAATGTTGTTCCTCTGTATTTTGATGCTGAGAAGATGAGCATTGCAAAGAAAAATGAAATTATTGAAGAAAAACGAACTACGTTCATAGAAAGCTATCATCACTGGTGTGTCTCAAACTTTAGTGGTGTGATCTTAAGCAATTTTCATCTGAGGATGACTACAATACATGTAGACCATTGAACTTCAGAAATCATTGTTTGAATCTTGGAATATATCACTTCCTAATGTGGAGAATGATCAAATGAGTGTTCACAACATCTGCAGTTTCTTCCACTCTGCAAACAAGTCGTCTGGAGAATCTGAAACAGAGATTTCTTCAGTGTTTATGAGCAACTTAAGTGTTTACTTCATCAGTGTTGTGCTACAGTGTCACCCTTTGGAGTAAAATCAAGATCAAGATACTTTGGAGCGCACTTTAATGTGCATAACCATTTTCACTTGGTCATTTGAGCAACCTTACTTCATTTTTGGTGTATTTTCACGCTTCCATAACTCATCTTACACTGAAACTGATAACAGTATCTTTATTTGTGCATTGGATATTCCATAACTCATCTTACACTGAAACTGATAACAGTATCTTTATTTGTGCATTGGATCTTCTGCCTGTTTGTACACAAGGAGAGATTAACAAAGGCATGGATGGTCCATGCATTATACTAACATGGTACAGTAGAAGAAATCTGCAACTGTGATGATTCTTATTTCCTTGGAGTAGCAAAAAAAAGTGTTTTCTTAAAACATAGGTTTTACTATTATACTGAAAATTCAGTGGCACTTTAGATCTAGTGCCATTTACAGCTGTAATGCTTTGTTTCTGTTTCTACTTTTTCCTCTAGATTAATGATAACACAGTGTGAAAATTACTTACCCAGAGCAGTCAGCATGCAATAACAAATTAATGTTTTAGCATTAACAGAATAAAATTTGATAATGACTTTGGTATTTTCTGTGTTCACCATAACACCAGTCATGTGGACTTTCCACAGAATACATTGGCACATTGTCTTTCCATATGCATGCATACATACACATACATTTGAACCATTTCACATATCAAGGAGTATGGTGGACAAAGTACAAATGAAGTTACAAATTTTAGGAGTGTGGGATGGCCGTTTGGGTGGGTTGGAAGAAGGGTATGTTTCCCAGACTCATTGATTTTGAAAATGACCTGTTGATGTTGTGGTGAACCAGTCAAATGACCTATTGTGTCCTGAACAAACCTAAACTCTGTTCCTGCCAAATATCATTTCCTTCAAGAAAAGTATGTGATGCATAGCACCTCTAGCTTCATCCTTTCTGAGCAACTAAAGCATGTACACACATACACACAACCACACACACACACACACACACACACACACACACACACACACACACACACACACACACACACACACACACACACACACATCCTCTAAAATCACTTTAGCGAACAGATGTTAAATTAATGACCAACCAGCACACACACACAGAGACTGTGACAGAGGCACGAATGTCTGCACTCATGCATGCATGTACCTGCAAATACACACACACACACACACACACACACACACACACACACACACTACAACAAAGATAGGCTGCTGATCAGGACAGACCTTTATTACTTACATGACATATTTGGTATTTTCTGATGCTGTATTACTGAACTGAATAGTATCAATGAAGAGGGAAAATGAGGGGTACTCCAAATGCACATGATCTAGTGAGTAGAGAGCAGTCAGGGTCATTCTCAAGGAAAAAAGATGAAAAATTGTAAGAGAGAGAACAGGTTTCGCAGAGGGGGTAAATAAAAACAAGTAGAGCATGAAAGAAACAGAAAGAATTCTTGTAGGTGCTTATTATAAAAGATGTTAAAGAAGAACAACACAGAGCTGTGAAAGAAAGTACTCTGTGATTGCTACCATTCATTGTTGAGGATGGAACTCGGATCAAAAACTGTAAGGATGAGAAAGAAAGAGAAGCGTTACTTGCAGCTGTTCAATATTGAAAACAGTATTGTGGCTGTCAGCATTTTTCCCAACAAATGAGAAGAGATTTCTGCCAGAAAAAGAAAGTGTGAGAAGAGAAGACCATGTGTAATTTCTGACAGAAGGAAAAAAAGTGAGATGGGATGACCAAGTTTAGTGTGCATTTCATGCTGCCATACACTGTCTGTATGTAACTGGATGTTGTCTTTTATGTGACAAGGTTTTTTTTTCATGACATTGCAGTTTGTCTTTGGTGCCACTTTGTAATGGTCACAATACGTTTGTTTTTGGGTGGTTTAATTGTTTGTTTTTATTTTACATGAGATCCTAACTCTGTCCTGCCCCATCATTCCTTAAGCCCCCTTTCTCTTCTCACACATTTCTAATGTCTTTTTGTTTCTATCAAGAAATCACACTTGCATGATATAATTTTTAATACAAAAAACACACAACAGTGGCTCTTTTTCTATTCACTAATTTGTTCTTTTAAATGTGGTTCTAGTTGATGAATGGGTAATGGACACTGTTGATAATCGTGCTCAGATTCACTGCACAAACTCATATTTTTATATTTAGTTGTTGTGTTCCTTGTTGATTCCCCCCCGACCCCCCCAGCCCCCCACCCCACCCCCCATTCCGCCCTTTATTTTATAACACGTGTCAGCAGAACCTTTAAGAAGAGATCTTCTTGCCTGTCTGTGTCTGTGTCTGTATACCTATCTGTCTGTCTTCTAATTGACATACTTACCGACAGGCAACAAGTGGTACTTTTTTTTTTTTTTTTAAATCACAGGATGACTTTAAACACCAGAAGAAAAAAAAGGGAAGAAAAAAAGTTGCATTTATCCTATAGCCTTCAAACTGGTTGATATGATTGCTTTCACAAAGGCTTTATTAAAAGCAAAAGCTACTTTTTTAAAATTTTATTTCTGGTGTTGGTGTTTTCTTTTCTTTTTTTTCTTTTTTTTTATATTTTTTTTATTAACCCCCCAAATGATCAGATTGTTAACACATGATTTTCCACTATGTTAGTGAAACAAAACAAAGTTTCAGTTATTGGTGCATGAGTATCCACTGTATTGTCAGTTCTGACTGAACTTGACTTTGTATCTTTTTTTATGCCAAACTTTTGTGCACCTTTTCTGCTTACTAAAACTTTTGTCTTCATTTGTCTGATAATATATGTTTTCTTTTTTCACTGTTGTCATTTATAGATTGTGTTTTCTTGGCTCATCTATAGTTCAGTTGTCAGTATGCACAAACATTGTATTACATGCTTTGAAATGTTACATGCATCTGCAAAACAATGTGTTGGTGTTTCTCAGTTATGCATTGTGTGTTTGTAGCAACCAAGGCAAGGTATATCAGAATGTTCAATCCTAAAGGGATATAACTCAGTGAGTGGTCTGATGGAAAATGTGAAGAGCCATTGCCTGGAGCCGTGTTTGTGCATCAGTCAGAGGCACATATCATTTTTGTTGGTGTTCTTACTTTGCATTGTGCGTGTATTTTGACCTGCCTCCTGTTCCTTAGTTAGGGACAGTGAACAGCCACATACACACCCACAGCACCACCACCCACAGCATGTGAAAACCTGGCTGGTCAGAGTTTATCATTTTTGACATTTATGTACTTTCAGAAAGTTTAAAAATCACAGATTATCATACAAAAAACAGAATTGATCTGTCCGTCACAGTGTTTTTTTTTCTATATTTTTTTTTCAAATTTAGTGTGCCTGAAAAGAACAAATGGAGAAATTGGCTCAGGAGAAAAAAACAAAAACATTTGGAATAGTAGGCAGCGACTTTAGCTGAGTTTTTGCATGCTGTGACACACACACACACACACACACATATATATATATTTATATATATATATATATATATATATATATATATATAGAGAGAGAGAGAGAGAGAGAGAGAGAGAGTGATTATACATGCATGCATGCTTGCAGAGCAGCTGTATATGTCTGCACACACCACATACACATGTATGCACACATGCACACGCACACGCACACACACACACACACACACACACACACAACCTTTTCAGCAGAAAAGCTTTGCTTTGTTGTGGCTTTAATATTTTCATGACTCATAGGGTGATGATTAACGCTGAGAGGGGCAGGGATGGGGATAGTTTCAGTTTCAATTCCTCAAGGAGGCATCACTGCGTTCAGACAAATCCATATACGCTACACCACATCTGCTTGACAGATGCCTGACTAGTAGTATAACCCAATGCGATTAGTCAGGCCTTGAGTGTATGCATATGATTATGTTTGTGTATCTATGATTATGTTTGTGTGTCTGTGATTATGTTTGTGTGTCTATGATTATCTATGTTTGTGTATCTATGATTATGTTTGTGTGTCTATGATTATCTGTGATTATGTTTGTGTATCTTTGATTATGTTTGTGTATCTATGATTATGTTTGTGTGTCTATGATTATCTGTGATTATGTTTGTGTATCTGTGATTATGTTTGTGTATATCTGAGTGGATTTCTTCTACAGAACTTTGCCAGAGGACAATGTTGTTGTTGCATTTGGTTCTTTTTCAGTGCGCCAAGTGCGTGCTGCACACAGGACCTCAGTTTATCCGTCTCCTCCAAACGACTAGACACTTGGTTTGATTTTCCAGTCAGACTTGGGAGAAATGGAATGGTTAGAGCGGGATTTGAACCCAGACCCGAATGGATTCTGTATTGGCAGATGGGCGTCTTAACCATTCTGCCGCCTTCCTCCTTCCTCCTTGGGGTTAAAAAGGGGGAACACCGAAAGAGAGGAAAAATGTGTCTGCCATGTCTGGACACCACTTGAGGGACACCAGCATGGCTGAGCTTTTGATTCACAAGTACACTTGTCATAAACATTTACAGGAGTCTGTATTCCTGTTTCAAAATAGAACCTGTATCAGCATTCATTTTGAAGAGAAAAAAAGTGTTAAGGATAATACAAATACATGTATGTTACAGTTCTACTTATTAGAAAAAATATATCAACATTGTAAAGTGGCTGTGAGATGAGTTAGGCTTTAGTACAGATTTCCAATATTTATTCATATGTTTGCCAACATTTTTGATTGCATGTAACATGTGTCTGGCATTTAAAAAAATCAATTTATTACATTTTATCAATTACACTGACCTTGACTGTGTAGAAGATTATGGTCCTATTCAGTTTTATTAATCTCTTTTACCTCACCCTTCTTTCCCTGAAAAAAAAAAAAAAAAAAATCACTGAAAACTTCAGAATGGGGGGGGGGGGGGGGGGGGGGGATGGCTTCTTTTTTTTTCTTCTTTTTTTTTGTGTGAACGTCTTTGTTTGTTTGAATTGAAGGAGAAGGGGGAAAAAAAAGTTGTTCTTTTAATGAAAAATGCTGAAATAGTTTGCCTCAGCAGCGTGGTGTGTGAAATTCAGATGAAAATATTATGAAGAAAGTTGACTGAAAGAAGGTATTTTTTGCTGTTAACATCAAGTTGTTAACCACTCAGACAAGAGTAGGAATAATTGATGTTGATGCTCTTCACAGTGATTTTTTAATTTTCTTTTGCAGGTGGTCTGATGTGTATAAAATTTAGATATAACATTGATGAAAATACTTTTTAATGTAAATCCACATTAGTATCATGTTGGTGCTATTTTTCCTCTCTGAAAGTGAATGAAGACGATGACAATGCTGCAGTGGAGGTCTGTATGTTTGGGACTACATTACAAGACTGTACTCTGTACTGCCTTTCATTGGTGCTCATTTTTTACTGATGTTTTCAAAATCTGTTGAATGGAAAAAAAATTGATAGATGTAATGAGTTTCAGTATTATGTTGATGCTAATTTGTTAACCCTTTCACCGCCATGGTCGCATTTCGGCACCAGCTAGGTAAAGCACCCATGTCACTGAAATGCAACCAGATGATGGGCCTTTTGTGCATTAACCTAATGCTCTTAATTTTCAGTGGTAGGATTGGCCCCTTTTTTTTCTACACATCACAGGGGAATCCCCAGCTATTCTTAGACACCATCTTTTCTGTGGTTCCTGCACAAGGTTAATTTGCACTCTAAACTGACTGGCGATGAAAGGGTTCATTATAGCTTTCAGATTCAGCAAGGACAAAATCAAATCATCCCCACATTGCAAAGGTTCGAGGAAGTCATTCAAACATCATACCTATTTCTTTATTACTCTCAGCAAAGACCTTTTTTTTCTCCTGTTTCTTTTTTCCCTTGCAACTAAGGCTCTATTCTTCCAAAGGTTTACAACATGTTTCTTTATCCAGTACATTGAAAGGGTAAATTCAACAGGAACAAAATTAAACCATCCCCAGATTACAAAGGAATGAGGGAAACTTATTTAATTTTACAGATTGTTTGACTTTCTTTGACCTGCTAAATACTTCATTGTTATGGATTCTGTCTCTGGTCAGAATTTTTCTTTGGCATGCTTGTTTTATTATTGTTAGAAAGTCTCTGTGTATTTTATTTTCCATCAGACCCATAGAAATTTGGCGGTGATGAACATTGGAGCTCCTGCCTGTGGAATGAACGCGGCTGTGCGGTCCTTTGTGCGTCTGGGGCTGACCCAGGGCTATCGTGTGCTGGGCATTCAGGACAGCTTTGATGGCCTCACCTCAGGAAAGGTAGGGAGGGGAGTTGATGTTGGTAAAGAGGTGGGAGGGGAGGGGAGGGGATGTTGGTAAAGAGGTGGGAGGGGAGGGGATGTTGGTAAAGAGGTGGGAGGGGAGGTGATGGGTAAAGAGGTGGGAGGGGAGGAGATGTTGGTAAAGAGGTGGGAGGGGAGGTGATGTTGGTAAAGAGGTGGGAGGGGAGGGGATGTTGGTAAAGAGGTTGGACGGGAGGGGATGTTGGTAAAGAGGTTGGAGGGGAGGTGATGTTGGTAAAGAGGTGGGAGGGGAGGTGATGGGTAAAGAGGTGGGAGGGGGGGTGATGGTGGGAGGGGAGGTGATGTTGGTAAAGAGGTTGGAGGGGAGGTGATGTTGGTAAAGAGGTGGGAGGGAAGGTGATGGTGGGAGGGGAGGGGATGTTGGTAAAGAGGTGGGAGGGAAGGTGATGTTGGTAAAGAGGTTGGAGGGGAGGTGATGTTGGTAAAGAGGTGGGAGGGAAGGTGATGGTGGGAGGGGAGGGGATGTTGGTAAAGAGGTGGGAGGGAAGGTGATGTTGGTAAAGAGGTGGGAGGGGGGGGTGATGTTGGTAAAGAGGTGGGAGGGGGGGAGGTGATGGGTAAAGAGGTGGGGGGTGGGGGGGTGATGGTGGGAGGGGAGGTGATGTTGGTAAAGAGGTGGGAGGGGGGGTGATGTTGGTAAAGAGGTGGTGGGAGGGGAGGTGATGGGTAAAGAGTTGGGAGGAGGAGTGATGGTGGGAGGGGAGGGGATGTTGGTAAAGAGGTGGGAGGGGAGGGGATGTTGGTAAAGAGGTGGGAGGGGGGGTGATGGTGGGAGAGGGGGTGATGTTGATAAAGAGGTGGGAGGGGGGGTGATGTTGATAAAGAGGTGGGAGGGGGGGTGGTGTTGATAAAGAGGTGGGAGGGGGGGTGATGGTGGGAGGGGAGGGGATGTTGGTAAAGAGGTGGGAGGAGGAGTGATGGTGGGAGGGGAGGGGATGTTGGTAAAGAGGTGGGAGGGGGGGTGATGGTGGGAGAGGGGGTGATGTTGATAAAGAGGTGGGAGGGGGGTGATGTTGATAAAGAGGTGGGAGGGGGGGGTGGTGTTGATAAAGAGGTGGGAGAGGGGGTGATGTTGATAAAGAGGTGGGAGGGGGGGTGATGGTGGGAGGGGAGGGGATGTTGGTAAAGAGGTGGGAGGGGGGGGTGATGGTGGGAGGGGAGGGGATGTTGGTAAAGAGGTGGGAGGGGGGGTGATGGTGGGAGGGGAGGGGATGTTGGTAAAGAGGTGGGAGGGGGGGTGATGGTGGTAAAGAGGTGGGAGGGGGGGGTGATGGTGGGAGAGGGGGTGATGTTGATAAAGAGGTGGGAGGGGGGGTGATGTTGATAAAGAGGTGGGAGGGGGGTGGTGTTGATAAAGAGGTGGGAGAGGGGGTGATGTTGATAAAGAGGTGGGAGGGGGGGTGATGTTGATAAAGAGGTGGGAGGGGAGGTGATGTTGATAAAGAGGTGGGAGGGGGGGTGATGGTGGGAGGGGAGGTGATGTTGGTAAAGAGGTGGGAGGGGGGGTGATGGTGGTAAAGAGGTGGGAGGGGGGGTGATGTTGGTAAAGAGGTGGTGGGAGGGGAGGTGATGGGTAAAGAGGTGGGAGGGGGGGTGATGGTGGGAGGGGAGGTGATGTTGGTAAAGAGGTGGGGGGGGGGTGATGTTGGTAAAGAGGTGGGAGGGGGGGAGGTGATGGGTAAAGAGGTGGGGGGTGGGGGGGGTGATGGTGGGAGGGGGGGTGATGTTGGTAAAGAGGTGGGAGGGGGGGTGATGTTGGTAAAGAGGTGGTGGGAGGGGAGGTGATGGGTAAAGAGTTGGGAGGGAAGGTGATGGGTAAAGAGGTTGGAGGGGAGTTTCAGTTTCAGTTTCAGTAGCTCAAGGAGGCGTCACTGCGTTCGGACAAATCCATATACGCTACACCACATCTGCCAAGCAGATGCCTGACCAGCAGCGTAACCCAACGCGCTTAGTCAGGCCTTGAGGAAAAAAAAAAAGTGAATAAATGATAGATAAGCTTACACAAAGAAATAAATAAATAATAACTATAATGTAAAAAAAAAAGAAAAAAAAAAATGATGATAAATAAGCAAATAGATGTAAAACATGAAGACACACATTCACACATACACCCACACATGCATAACAGATATGCACCGAACATGCAGTTTCAGAGATATG